>NW_024391457.1:0-1298 GCF_016617805.1 Bactrocera tryoni
TCTTATATTCAGGTATAAAGTCGATTTTCTTGTATATACACATTTAGCAGTCGATATTGAATTGCCTTAAACCATTAATTTAACATATTTAAGTAAACTAACTTTCTTCATTTTACTGAAGTTGACATAAAGCCATAACGGCAGCGCATTTGGAAGAATTCGACAATTTTATATTCAGGTATAAAGTCGATTTTCTTGTATATACACATTTAGCAGTCGATATTGAATTGCCTTAAACCATTAATTTAACATATTTAAGTAAACTAACTTTCTTCATTTTACTGAAGTTGACATAAAGCCATAACGGCAGTGCATTTGGAAGAATTCGACAATCTTATATTCAGGTATAAAGTCGATTTTCTTGTATATACACATTTAGCAGTCGATATTGAATTGCCTTAAATCATTAATTTAACATATTTAAGTTAATTTACCTTCTTCATCTTACTGAAGTTGACATAAAGCCATAACGGCAGTGCATTTGGAAGAATTCGACAATATTATATTCAGGTATAAAGTCGATTTTCTTGTATATACACATTTAGCAGTCGATATTGAATTGCCTTAAATCATTAATTTAACATATTTAAGTTAATTAACTTTCTTCATCTTACTGAAGTTGACATAAAGCCATAACGGCAGCGCATTTGGAAGAATTCGACAATTTTATATTCAGGTATAAAGTCGATTTTCTTGTATATACACATTTAGCAGTCGATATTGAATTGCCTTAAATCATTAATTTAACATATTTAAGTTAGTTTACTTTCTTCATCTTACTGAAGTTGACATAAAGCCATAACGGCAGCGCATTTGGAAGAATTCGACAATTTTATATTCAGGTATAAAGTCGATTTTCTTGTATATACACATTTAGCAGTCGATATTGAATTGCCTTAAATCATTAATTTAACATAGTTAAGTTAGTTTACTTTCTTCATCTTACTGAAGTTGACATAAAGCCATAACGGCAGCGCATTTGGAAGAATTCGACAATCTTATATTCAGGTATAAAGTCGATTTTCTTGTATATACACATTTAGCAGTCGATATTGAATTGCCTTAAATCATTAATTTAACATATTTAAGTTAATTAACTTTCTTCATCTTACTGAAGTTGACATAAAGCCATAACGGCAGTGCATTTGGAAGAATTCGACATTCTTATATTCAGGTATAAAGTCGATTTTCTTGTATATACACATTTAGCAGTCGATATTGAATTGCCTTAAATCATTAATTTAACATATTTAAGTTAATTAACTTTCTTCATCTTACTGAAGTTGACATAAAGCCAT
>NW_024391458.1:0-1294 GCF_016617805.1 Bactrocera tryoni
ATTATACCCTGAACAGGGTTGATTAAGTTTGCCACGAAGTTTGTAACACCCAGAAGGAAGCGTCGGAGACCCTATAAAGTTTATATATAAATGATCAGTATGTTGAGCTGAGTCGATTTAGCCATGTCCGTCTGTCTGTCCATCTGTCCGTCTGTCTGTATATATACAAACTAGTCCCTCAGTTTTTAAGATATCCTTTTGAAATTTTGCAAACGTCATTTTCTCTTCAAGAAGCTGCTCATTTGTCGGAACGGCCGATATCGGACCACTATAACATATAGCTGCCATATAAACTGAACGATCGGAATCAAGTTCTTGTATGGAAAACTTTCACATTTGACAATGTATCTTCACCAAATTTGGTATAGATTATTTTCTAAGGCAACAATGTAACCTCCGAAGAAATTGGTCAGATCGGTTAACTATAGCATATAGCTACCATACAAACTGAACGATCGGAATCAAGTTCTTGTATGGAAAACTTTCACATTTGACAATGTATCTTCACCAAATTTGGTATAGATTATTTTCTAAGGCAACAATGTAATCTCCGAAGAAATTGGTCAGATCGGTTAACTATAGCATATAGCTACCATACAAACTGAACGATCGGAATCAAGTTCTTGTATGGAAAACTTTCACATTTGACAATGTATCTTCACCAAATTTGGTATAGATTATTTTCTAAGGCAACAATGTAATCTCCGAAGAAATTGGTTAGATCGGTTAACTATAGCATATAGCTACCATACAAACTGAACGATCGGAATCAAGTTCTTGTATGGAAAACTTTCACATTTGACAATGTATCTTCACCAAATTTGGTATAGATTATTTTCTAAGGCAACAATGTAATCTCCGAAGAAATTGGTCAGATCAGTTAACTATAGCATATAGCTACCATACAAACTGAACGATCGGAATCAAGTTCTTGTATGGAAAACTTTCACATTTGACAATGTATCTTCACCAAATTTGGTATAGATTATTTTCTAAGGCAACAATGTAACCTCCGAAGAAATTGGTCAGATCGGTTAACTATAGCATATAGCTACCATACAAACTGAACGATCGGAATCAAGTTCTTGTATGGAAAACTTTTGCATTTGACAAGATATATTTACGAAATTTGGTATAAATTATTTCCTAAGGCACCAATGTAATATGTGAAGGGTATATAGTTTCAGTGCAGCCAGGGTATTTTTTCTTGTTTTTATTACTCTTTGTGTGCTTCGGTGCAGCCGAGTATATTTATCATATTCATTGCAACGTATTGATTTCTTGTCACAATTTA
>NW_024391459.1:0-1880 GCF_016617805.1 Bactrocera tryoni
ACATACTTACATCTATAGTGGATGAAGACTGAAAGAGCTACAGCTATTGCTAATGTTTTCACGGAAACCTGAAGAGCCTGAACATCATTAGAAGGCGAAGGAGATAAGTAAATATCAGACCAACTAGAAAAAGTTTAAAGTAGTGTACTAGTTTGAGCTGAGTCCTCTCCAAGCAGATTTTTCTGGATTGCCCGAAGCTAGAAGGGTGAGTTTTCCGTAAGAGCTCTCCGTCAATCTTAGCTTTAGACTACTGGAATCCTGTAGTATTTTTAATACAGAAATGGCCGGTATCAAGGTGGCTGTGAACTCACTATAACAAAATGCAGCCTCCCTCAGTGAGTGTTGTTCTCTTCAACAGTAGAGTGCAAGACTAGCGCTGATCTCGCAAACTGTGCGTACGGAGCTCAAATTCTGTAGTTAAGGAATATCTGTTCTCACTAGAAATAACAGCAAACTACTTTATTTTCAGACTCGTTTGGAGGTCTGACCGTAGAGAAATCGCTGACAACTGCAAAGCCTACGAGCTAGCCAGAGGGGGCCTTCTTACGTTGGAATGGGATCGAGTTGGATGAAATTGATATTGGGCTTAGAAGAGGTTGGTCGACGATCAACTCCTGTGCGACTCCGAGATATTTCTGGCCTAGAGTAGAACGAATGAAATCTTCTAACTTATTCTTCTACTTTATTTTCAGACTCGTTTGGAGGTCTGACCGTAGAGAAATCGCTGACAACTGCAAAGCCTACGAGCTAGCCAGAGGGGGCCTTCTTACGTTGGAATGGGATCGAGTTGGATGAAATTGATATTGGGCTTAGAAGAGGTTGGTCGACGATCAACTCCTGTGCGACTCCGAGATATTTCTGGACTAGAGTAGAACGAATGAAATCTTCTAAACTGCTTGTCCTTAGCAAAGTTAAACTTGCCACAATCACAATAGTTCTAACAGAACATTAGCCAATAGGCATTGATGTTATAAGGGTAAATATTAAGTCGGACGCGAACTGTTGGACGAGGGTGAGGTGGAAACATTCAGGAACTTTCTTCTCCATAGCCTCGGCAGTCATACCTATGGCGAAAAAGTAGACATAAGCGAAACTTGGTCGCCGCATGGAATTTGGAAACAGCTCAAATCACTTCGTTGATTCATGAGGGTTTTCATGATCAATTTAATAAGAGTTTTAGGTAACACCACGGGCTAGCGTTGTATACTGTCCAAGTAGGATCGTTATTTTAACCTAAGCTAAACCAACCTAAATCTCTGGTTTATAATTGAAGAATGAAGTAACTTCCAATATCGGACTGAAACTTATCTGGATCTATTAAATCAATATTTCCATATGTAAAGAATTGCAATTATTTTTTTAGAGCTCAATAATAATGATTTAATGTAGAAAAAATTTAATGTAGAGAACTGTGAGCTTCTTTTTTATTGGCGTAGACATCGCGTAAGCGGTAATGCCGAGTTTGCAACAGCGCGCCAGTCGTGCTTCCTCTTCGCTGTTTGGCGCTAATTGGAGATTCTTAGTGTAGCCAGGTCCTTATCCACCTAGTCGTTTCAACGGAGTGGAGGTTTTCCTCTTCCTCTGCTTCCCTGCGTTGAATACTCTCAGAGCTGGAGAGTTTTTATGTATTCGGATGACATGACCTAGCCAGCGTAGCCGCTGTCTCTTATTACGCTGAGCTATGAAGTTTCGTTGGTGTTAATTCAGGTTCCAAGATGGATGAAATTATCTACGACTTCGAAGATAGGACTGTCAACAGTCACGTTGGGGCTAAGGGAAATATTGGCCTGATGTAACCCCTTTTTTGACATACACACTTACCATTGTTAGAAAAGTAATTCCTGAATTTCAATTATACATATATCTCACACATTGACCGA
>NW_024391460.1:0-1121 GCF_016617805.1 Bactrocera tryoni
TTATCCTACGAAAAGTAATACACAAGTTATTTTGCATTTCGGTGACGATACTCTTTGAAAATTGTTGCTACAGATTATAATGAGGGCTGCTATATATATTCATCTAGGGCAACACTAAGTGTTGCCAGGTGCAATCTGACATTCCATTGAAAGTTTGACATCTTCTAGCATAACATCACTCGTCAGAACGTTTTGTCATTTGACCGTGAATTGCTTCATTTACAGGGAATTAAAAAATTCATTTCCTCGGCCAAAAATGGAACGCTAGCTCGTGAACATTTTCGTGCGATCATTTTTCGCTACAACTTTCGACGTGGGATTATCACGACAAGAGTGCATCGATGAACGTGAAAAATCTCGGTATGGCTGAGCGTAGCACCATCCCAAGTAGCTAACTGTGAAAACCGGTACAACGAATTCAATCGTACTGACGCCATGCCCAAAGACGAATTCCGTGAAAGGTCGTCCAAAACAGCCGCTGTGCCAGAAAATCGATGCCGTACGTAACCGATAATGCAAGGCGGTCAGCGTAACATACCTTCCTTCAGATGGAGGTATTGCCTATGCATTTCTACCACCAGCATACATCTCGATATTGCACGAACACCTCGGCCGTAAAAAGGTTTGTTCCGTTGATCCCGCACACTTTGACAATCGCGCTCAATAAAAGGCCTGTCGTGTGGATTGGTGCAGCGAAATGCTGAAAAAATACGATCGCGGTGCTTCAAAAGACGCTTATAAGATCGTCACAGGTGACGAATCATGGATCTATGCGTAGGAGCCCGAAACAAAACCAGCAAATCGACAAAAATAAAAAAAAACAAAAAAAAACAAAAACATTTCGTTGGATAAATGCCTATTTACATTATTAGCCAGAAATAACACATATAGCAACCTACTTAATATTGGTAGTCAGTTCATCGGACGTCACAGATGTCGTTGCAGTCGTATATCTCCAGTGCTACTTCTTAATCACATTGTGTCATACCATATAAAGTGTCGGAAAGGTGAAATTGTGTTTCCATTTAGCCAAAAAAATATTAAATCTGAGAAGTTGAAAAGTTACAGCTGTTGAAAATTCATTGAAAAATCCAGCTGACCCTGCAGCCAAGTTGTCCCAT
>NW_024391461.1:0-851 GCF_016617805.1 Bactrocera tryoni
CTTTAATATGTGAAGCTAATGATTTAAAGCAACTTGATATGGATTTCTAAATGTGTATATGCAAGAAAATCGGTTTTATACCTAAATGTAAAATTGTGGAATTTTTCCCAATGCACTGTCGTTTTGGTTTTATGCCAACTGCTGTAAGATGAAGAAGGGTAATTAACTTTAATATGTGAAGCTTATGATTTAAGGCAACTTGATATGGATTTCTAAATGTGTACATGCAAGAAAATCGGTTTTATACCTAAATGTAAAATTCTGGAATTTTTCCAAATGCACTGCCGTTTTGGCTTTATGCCAACTTCAGTAAGATGAAGAAGGTTAATTAACTTTAATATGTGACGCTAATGATTTAAAGCAACTTGATATGGATTTCTAAATGTGTATATGCAAGAAAATCGGTTTTATACCTAAATGTAAAATTCTGTAATTTTTCCCAATGCACTGTCGTTTTGGCTTTATGCCAACTTGAGTAAGATGGTGAGGGTTAATTAACTTTAATATGTTAAGCTAACGATTTGAGGCAACTTGATATGGATTTCTAAATGTGTACATGCAAGAAAATCGGTTTTATACCTAAATGTAAAATTGTGGAATTTTCCAAATGCACTGCCGATTTGGCTTTATGCCAACTTCAGTAAGATGGTGAAGGTTAATTACCTTTAATATGTGAAGCTAATGATTTAAAGCAACTTGATATGGATTTCTAAATGTGTATATGCAAGAAAATCGGTTTTATACCTAAATGTAAAATTGTGGAATTTTTCCCAATGCACTGTCGTTTTGGTTTTATGCCAACTGCTGTAAGATGAAGAAGGGTAATTAACTTTAATATGTTAAGCTTATGA
>NW_024391462.1:0-1616 GCF_016617805.1 Bactrocera tryoni
CTAAATGTAGGCTATAGTAACCCAACCGATTTCTTCCCAGATTACATTATTGTCGTAGATAATGATCCATGTCAAATTTCATGACTATAACTTGCATTATAAAAAAGTTTACCATATAAGCATTTGATTGCGATTGTACGGTTTGTATGGCAGCTATATGCTATAGTGATTCTATCTAAACAACTTCTTCGAGGATTAAAGTATTGCTATAGATGATAATCCGTGCCGAATTTCGTGAAGATATTTCGTCAAATGAGAAAGTTTGCCATACAAGCACTTGATCTCGAGTCCACAGTTTGTATGACAGCTATATGCTATAGTGCTTCAATATCGGCGGTTCCGACAAATTATCAGCTTCTTGAGAAGAAAACAAAGTGCGCGAAATTTGAGTTCGATATCTCAAAAACTAAGGGTCTCCTTCACGTATATGCGTATAGATATGTTAAAGGGTCTCCGACGTTTCCTTCTGGGTGTTACGAACTTCGTGGCAAACTTAATATACCTTGTTCAAAGTATAACTAAGAGTTCAACTCACTCTCTCTCTTTCTCTTTAAAGAGACTTACTGTCTACCGTCAATCAAGAACATTCAATCTTCCAACAGTTTGTCTGAAAGTATTGTACGACTGATTGGAACATCTGTTTACAAAATATATTAGTTGAGGCTAAATGTTCCGACTAAATTAAATGCAAGAAAAAAACATTCAAAACGATATACATATACATATATCTGCAGGTATATAAATGAAAATATTACATATTACCTCAGTCCTCACAATCGCTTAAAGCTAAGGCCAAAGCTAACAAAAACTTTCTACTTTTTCTCCTCATCTGCAAATAAAAATTGTCAGCAGATATAAAATAATAACGGTACTTTTCACTTGCTACTAAAAATAGCTTACTTTTTGCCTCTAACACCATAAGCCACACCCTATGACTATGACTACTTGCTGCCTTTTGCTTTCCAGCTCAGCATTTCTTCTTTATACCAGTGCTGCGCCAGCAGGCAGAGCACTTGCAAATTAACATGTTACAAATATGATATTTTGCTGTAGGAAGAAATTGTCCAACCGATACACAGTATGCTTTCAATATGCAAGGGAAAAAAGAAAAAATGAAATGTTGTGCAAGAGGCAGACGGCAGCGAGGCTGAGAGCTTACCTTTGTTGGCAGCAGGTTGCTTCCGAATGTACATATATTTGCAGCAGCACAAGTTTTTCTTGCGGAAAATTTGCTTAAAATCTAGGAACAATAGAGCCGATTGTGTGTGTGTGAATATTGTATTTTTCATATTTATTTCATTTGCTTTATAGGCGGCAAATTTCTGGTAAAAATATTACCATTACACAGGCATAGTTGAGTCCACTATGTTACATGCCTACATAAAGTATTATATTCTCCTATAACTGTCTTTCATTTATATGGTATATACATATGTAGCTATTGAGTTTCACATGCTTACCTTCAGGGCGAAATAAGAGACATGTTTTGAAATAACAAATTTCAGAGTTAAATTTGGGAATAATATGGCGATATATTTTGTTGAGTATGCATAAATAGAAAATGTGGCTCAGTTTTGAATATCTATATATGTATATATGTCTATATTATTTTAATA
>NW_024391463.1:0-743 GCF_016617805.1 Bactrocera tryoni
CTTCTTCATCTTACTTAAGTTGACATAAAGCCATAACGCAGTGCATTTAGAAAAATTCCGTTACTTTACATTTAGGTATAAAACCGATTTTTCTTGCATGTGCACATTTAGCAATCCATATCGAGTGGATTGAAGTCATTAACGTCACATGTTCAAGTTAATTAACCTTCGTCATCTTACTGAAGTTGGCATAAAGCCAAAACGGCAGGGCATTTGGAAAGATTCCACAATTTACATTTAGGTATAAAACCGACTTTCTTGCATGTACACATTTAGAAATCCATATCAAATTGCTTCAAATTATTAAATTCACATATTAAAGTTAATTAATCTTCTTCATCTTACTCAAGTTGACATAAAGCCATAACGCAGTGCATTTAGAAAAAATTCCGTTACTTTACATTTAGGTATAAAACCGATTTTCTTGCATGTACATTCAGTCCTTTTTTTACGTGACCTCTTTTTACGCTATTTCACTTTAACGCGGTTATTTTTGCAGCGCAAATTCCTCTTTTTACGCAAATTTCGCACTTTATTGCGATTGCTTCTTTTCGTTTTTGGCTTGATCATAAACTTGCAGCAGAATTGGAAATTTATTTTGTAGCAAATGATACTGATGCCGAACGTGCACGAATTTTTCAAAAAGAATTGAGTCTCTGCATGTTAAGATATAAAGAACTACATCGGAATTTATTGGGTCCAAAAAGAAGCATTCAAACAAAATTAACTGAATTTATGGTGCA
>NW_024391464.1:0-4937 GCF_016617805.1 Bactrocera tryoni
TTTATGTCAACTTCAGCAAGATGAAGAAAGTTAATTACCTTAAATAATTGAAATTAATGATTTAAAGCAACTCAATATCGACTGCTTAATGTGTATATACAAGAAAATCGACTTTATACCTGAATATAAGATTGTCGAATTCTCCCAAATGCTCTGCCGTTATGGCTTTATGTCAACTTCAGTAAGATGAAGAAGGTAAATTAACTTAAAGATGTTAAATTAATGATTTAAAGCAACTCAGTATCGACTGCTAAATGCGTATATACAAGAAAATCGACTTTATACCTGAATATAAGATTGTCGAATTCTTCCAAATGCACTGCCGTTATGGCTTTATGTCAACTTCAGTAAGATGAAGAAGGTTAATTAACTTAAATATGTTAAATTAATGATTTAAAGCAACTCAATATCGACTACTAATTGTGTATATACAAGAAAATCGACTTTATACCTGAATATAAGATTGTCGAATTCTTCCAAATGCACTGCCGTTATGGCTTTATTTCAACTTCAGTAAGATGAAGAAGGTTAATTAACTTAAATATGTTAAATTAATGATTTAAAGCAACTCAATATCGACTGCTAAATGTGTATATACAAGAAAATCGACTTTATACCTGAATATAAGATTGTCGAATTCTTCCAAATGCACTGCCGGTATGGCTTTATGTCAACTTCAGTAAGATGAAGAAGGTTAATTAACTTAAATATGTTAAACTAATGATTTAAAGCAACTCAATATCGACTGCTAAATGTGTATATACAAGAAAATCGACTTTATACCTGAATATAAGATTGTCGGATTCTTCCAAATGCACTGCCGTTATGGCTTTATGTCAACTTCGGTAAGATGAAGAAGGTTAATTAACTTAAATATGTTAAATTAATGATTTAAAGCAACTCAATATCGACTGCTAAATGTGTATATACAAGAAAATCGACTTTATACCTGAATATAAGATTGTCGAATTCTTCCAAATGCACTGCCGTTATGGCTTTATGTCAACTTCAGTAAGATGAAGAAGGTTAATTAACTTAAAGATGTTAAATTAATGATTTAAAGCAACTCAATATCGACTGCTAAATGTGTATATACAAGAAAATCGACTTTATACCTGAATATAGAAATTGTCGAATTCTTCCAAATGCACTGCCGTTATGGCTCTATGTCAACTTCAGTAAGATGAAGAAGGTAAATTAACTTAAATATGTTAAATTAATGTTTTAAAGCAACTCAATGTCGACTGCTTAATGTGTATATACAAGAAAATCGACTTTATACCTGAATATAAGATTGTCGGATTCTTCCAAATGCACTGCCGTTATGGCTTTATGTCAACTTCGGTAAGATGAAGAAGGTTAATTAACTTAAATATGTTAAATTAATGATTTAAAGCAACTCAGTATCGACTGCTAAATGTGTATATACAAGAAAATCGACTTTATACCTGAATATAAGATTGTCGGATTCTTCCAAATGCACTGCCGTTATGGCTTTATGTCAACTTCGGTAAGATGAAGAAGGTTAATTAACTTAAATATGTTAAATTAATGATTTAAAGCAACTCAATATCGACTGCTAAATGTGTATATACAAGAAAATCGACTTTATACCTGAATATAAGATTGTCGAATTCTTCCAAATGCACTGCCGTTATGGCTTTATGTCAACTTCGGTAAGATGAAGAAGGTTAATTAACTTAAATATGTTAAATTAATGATTTAAAGCAACTCAGTATCGACTGCTAAATGTGTATATACAAGAAAATCGACTTTATACCTGAATATAAGATTGTCGAATTCTTCCAAATGCAGTGCCGTTATGGCTTTATGTCAACTTCAGTAAGATGAAGAAGATTAATTAATTTAAATATGGTAAACTAATGTTTTAAAGCAACTCAATATCGACTGCTAAATGTGTATATACAAGAAAATCGACTTTATACCTGAATATAAGATTGTCGAATTCTTCCAAATGCACTGCCGTTATGGCTTTATGTCAACTTCGATAAGATGAAGAAGGTTAATTAACTTAAATATGTTAAATTAATGAATTAAAGCAACTCAATATCGACAGCTAAATGTGTATATACAAGAAAATCGACTTTATACCTGAATATAAGATTGTCGAATTCTTCCAAATGCACTGCCGTTATGGCTTTATGTCAACTTCAGTAAGATGAAGAAGGTAAATTAACTTAAAAATGTTAAATTAATGATTTAAAGCAACTCAATATCGACTGCTTAATGTATATATAAAAGAAAATGGACTTTATACATGAATATAAGATTGTCGAATTCTTCCAAATGCAGTGCCGTTATGGCTTTATGTCAACTTCAGTAAGATGAAGAAGATTAATTAATTTAAATATGGTAAACTAATGTTTAAAAGCAACTCAATATCGACTGCTAAATGTGTATATACAAGAAAATTGACTTTATACCTGAATATAAGATTGTCAAATTCTTTCAAATGCACTGCCGTTATGGCTTTATGTCAACTTCAATAAGATGAAGAAGGTAAATTAACTTAAAGATGTTAAATAAATGATTAAAAGCAACTCAATATCGACTGCTAAATGTGTATATACAAGAAAATCGACTTTTTACCTGAATATGAGATTATCGAATTCTTCCAAATGCACTGCCGTTATGGCTTTATGTCAACTTCAGTAAGATGAAGAAGGTAAATTAACTTAAAGATGTTAAATTAATGATTAAAAGCAACTCAATATCGACTGCTAAATGTGTATATACAAGAAAATCGACTTTTTACCTGAATATGAGATTATCGAATTCTTCCAAATGCACTGCCGTTATGGCTTTATGTCAACTTCAGTAAGATGAAGAAGGTAAATTAACTTAAAGATGTTAAATTAATGATTTAAAGCAACTCAATATCGATTGTTAATTGTGTATATACAAGAAAATACCTTTATACCTGAATATGAGATTGTCGAATTCTTCCAAATGCACTGCCGTTATGGCTTTATGTCAACTACAGTAAGATGAAGAAGGTTAATTAACTTAAATATGTTAAATTAATGATTTAAAGCAACTCAATATCGACTGCTAAATGTGTATATACAAGAAAATCGACTTTATACCTGAATATAAGATTGTCGAATTCTTCCAAATGCACTGCCGTTATGGCTTTATGTCAACTTCAGTAAGGTGAAGAAGGTTAATTAACTTAAATATGTTAAATTAATGATTTAAAGCAACTCAGTATCGACTGCTAAATGTGTATATACAAGAAAATCGACTTTATACCTGAATATAAGATTGTCGAATTCTTCCAAATGCACTGCCGTTATGGCTTTATGTCAACTTCAGTAAGATGAAGAAGGTAAATTAACTTAAAGATGTTAAATTAATGATTTAAAGCAACTCAATATCGACTGCTAAATGTGTATATACAAGAAAATCGACTTTATACCTGAATATAAGATTGTCGAATTCTTCCAAATGCACTGCCGTTATGGCTTTATGTCAACTTCAGTAAGATGAAGAAGGTTAATTAACTTAAATATGTTAAATTAATGATTTAAAGCAACTCAATATCGACTGCTAAATGTGTATATACAAGAAAATCGACTTTATACCTGAATATAAGATTGTCGAATTCTTCCAAATGCACTGCCGTTATGGCTTTATGTCAACTTCAGTAAGATGGAGAAGGTAAATTAACTTAAAGATGTTAAATTAATGATTTAAAGCAACTCAATATCGACTGCTAAATGTGTATATACAAGAAAATCGACTTTATACATGAATATAAGCTTGTCGAATTCTTCCAAATGCACTGCCGTTATGGCTTTATGTCAACTTCGGTAAGATGAAAAAGGTAAATTAACTTAAATATGTTAAATTAATGATTTAAGGCAACTCAATTTCGACTGCTAAGTGTGTATGTGCAAGAAAATCGACTTTATACCTGAATATAATATTGTCGAATTCTTGCAAATGCACTGCCGTTATGGCTTTATGTACACTACAGTAAAATGAAAAAGGTAAATTAACTTAAATATGTTATATTAATGATTTATAGCAACTCAATATCGACTGCTTAATGTGTATGTACAAGAAAACCGACTTTATACCTGAATATAAGAATGTCGAATTTTTCCAAATGCAGTGCCGTTATGGCTTTATGTCAACTTCAGTAAGATGAAGAAGCATAATTAACTTAAATATGTTAAATTAATGATTTAAGGCAATTCAATATCGACTGCTAAATGTGTATATACAAGAAAATCGACTTTATACCTGAATATAAGATTGTCGAATTCTTCCAAATGCACTGCCGTTATGGCTTTATAACAACTTCAGTAAGATGAAGAAGGTAAATTAACTTAAAGATGTTAAATTAATGATTTAAGGCAATTCAATATCGGCTGCTAAATGTGTATATACAAGAAAATGGACTTTATACCTGAATATAAGATTGTCGAATTCTTCCAAATGCACTGCCGTTATGGCTTTATGTCAACTTCAGTAAGATGAAGAAGGTAAATTAACTTAAAGATGTTAAATTAATGATTTAAGGCAATTCAATATCGGCTGCTAAATGTGTATATACTAGAAAATCGACTTTATACCTGAATATAAGATTGTCGAATTCTTCCAAATGCGCTGCCGTTATGGCTTTATGTCAACTTTAGTAAGATGAAGAAGGTAAATTAACTTAAATATGTTAAAGTAATGATTTAAAGCAGCTCAATATCGACTGCTTAATGTGTATATACAAGAAAATCGACTTTATACCTGAATATAAGATTGTCGAATTCTTCCAAATGCACTGCCGTTATGGCTTTATGTCAACTTCAGTAAGATGAAGAAGGCTAATTAACTTAAATATGTTAAAATAATGATTTAAAGCAACTCAATATCGACTGCTAAATGTGTATATACAAGAAAATCGACTTTATACCTGA
>NW_024391465.1:0-2767 GCF_016617805.1 Bactrocera tryoni
GTGATCAACCACTGTTCACACGAAACCCTTCTCCACTTCAGTCCTCCAAGGTCTCATTCGATTATTTGCTACTACCACCAAGATCTGTACCAATAGCGGCTCCATGCAGGCTTACGCCAAACACTTCTAAGCACACCATTGTACCCTCCTACTCACTAAAGTTTCAAAATTTATAATCCAACCGAAATTGTATTATAAATCATCCTAGCGGTAATGTATAGGTATACAACTTAAGCGCCATCCATTTTAAGGGCTAGTTGCTTCGGCAGGTGAGTTTGTTACACACTCCTTAGCGGATTACGACTTCCATGTCCACCGTCCTGCTGTTTTAAGCAACCAACGCGCTTTCATGGTATCTGCATGAGTTGTTAATTTAGGCACCGTAACATTACGTTTGGTTCATCCCACAGCGCCAGTTCTGCTTACCAAAAGTGGCCCACTGGGCACATTATATCATAACCTCAACCTTCATATCAAGAAAGGTGAGGTTCTTACCCATTTAAAGTTTGAGAATAGGTTAAGGTCGTTTCGACCCTAAGGCCTCTAATCATTCGCTTTACCAGATAAGATTACTTTACATAATATTTAAATGCACCAGCTATCCTGAGGGAAACTTCGGAGGGAACCAGCTACTAGATGGTTCGATTGGTCTTTTCGCCCCTATACTCAATTCTGACAATCGATTTGCACGTCAGAACTGTTTCGGTCTTCCATCAGGGTTTCCCCTGACTTCAACCTGATCAAGTATAGTTCACCATCTTTCGGGTCACAGCATATATGCTCAAGGTACGCTCCAGTTAGAGGTATAAATAATAATAAATTATCATTATACATAACTATATGGAACGCCCCGAGTTGAATTAATAGTGTAATACACTAAAATTAATCCCATACAGTTAAGTTAATTACGCCATTAGGTTTAATATAACCCAATGACTTGCACATATGTGCCAGACTCCTTGGTCCGTGTTTCAAGACGGGTCCCGAAGGTATCCTGAATCTTTCGCATTGTTAATCATATAAATGCATACAATTAATATTAAAATCAATGATAATAATATTATTGTAAAATTCAAAAGAATTTTAGCATTATATATAATAAAATCTATCAACACTTTATCAAATCATCAGTATTTATTCTATGTTAATAAGCTAAAAGCAAATTAATTTGAATAAACTTAAAACCAATGATCTTTTGATAAATACTTTATTATGTTAATAGATTACAATAATGTCCTTATATGAAAAAAATGCACACTATTATTATGATATTTAAAATTAAATACCACAGTTATAATGATGAATTTTTCATAATGGATATTCAGGTTCATCGGGCTTAACCTCTAAGCAGTTTCACGTACTATTTAACTCTCTATTCAGAGTTCTTTTCAACTTTCCCTCACGGTACTTGTTTACTATCGGTCTCATGGTTATATTTAGTTTTAGATGGAGTTTACCACCCACTTAGTGCTGCACTATCAAGCAACACGACTCAACAGCATGGACCGCAATATGCGTTCAAAATGTCGATGTTCATGTGTCCTGCAGTTCACACGATGACGCACAGTTTGCTGCGTTCTTCATCGACCCATGAGCCGAGTGATCCACCGCTTAGAGTAAAATTTTTTTTTGTATTTTTTGATTCAAAGTCAAGAGTTTTTAATTTATTGAAAGCATAATAATAATATTTAAAACAAATTTTTGAAATAAAATTTCAACACATCTTTCAATAAATTGTAATTTTAAACCCAAACATTTGCAAGCTGCGCATGTCTTAGGTCAACAAAAACAGTAATACCATTTTTAGTAGCTATTCTCTTTTATTTGTGCATATCCAGTATTTCTTGAATGAAAATAAACCAAAATATATTTATATATCATATATGTACTTTTATATGTATAAAACATATACTTAATCACAAATAGAAAATACCATAAAAAAGGAATTACACGTTAATGTGAACAAATTAACTTATCATTTATATATTTACTATAAAAAGATCATTTAACTTTTTATAAAATTTTTTATAAATAATAAGTACAGCTATATATGTTTAAAGGTTTTTTAGCGTTCAAATACAATGTATGCGAAATTCACAATATATGTATAAATATACTGCTCATAATGCATTACATGGAGTAAAAAAAAAAAAGAAAAAAAAGAAAAACACTCAAATATGTTTTATGCAAATTATTGATATACCCACATCGATTTAAATAATAATTATCAATAATTCAAAACATATTGAATGAAAAGAACAAAAAGAAAGAAAAAATTTTTTTTTTCTTTTTTATTCTTTTTTTTGTTTAGTTTTTTTTTTTAATATATATTTATTTTTCGGATAGGAACACAATAATGATCCTTCCGCAGGTTCACCTACGGAAACCTTGTTACGACTTTTACTTCCTCTAAATAATCAAGTTCGGTCAACTTTTGCGAAACAACCGTGAAACACAAGGCATCACAGTGATCACGTCCGGAGACCTCACTAAGTAATTCAATCGGTAGTAGCGACGGGCGGTGTGTACAAAGGGCAGGGACGTAATCAATGCGAGTTAATGACTCACACTTACTGGGAATTCCAAGTTCATGTGAACAGTTTCAGTTCACAATCCCAAGCATGAAAGTGGTTCAGCGGTTTACCCGGACCTCTCGGTCTAGGAAATACACATTGATACTTTCATTGTAGCGCGCGTGCAGCCCAGGACATCTAAGGGCATCACAGACCTGTTATTGCTCAATCTCGTTACTGCTAGACGCGATTTG
>NW_024391466.1:0-924 GCF_016617805.1 Bactrocera tryoni
AGCGGAAACAAAATATATATATTTTTGGGCTCTGTCTCTAAAATAACACTGTAACATTGAGAATAAAAGCAATTTAGAATAAATGATTTCAAAAGAGTTATCCCGCTTGGTTATAAGTGTATGTAGATGTCTAGATTAGTTCTTGAATTTTTTTAAGAAGTTTTGTTTAAACCAAAGTGTATTCAACAAAGTGAAATAAGTAAATGATATTTAATTTTTCTTATGCTTATTTGATATGTATATTGTCATTGATTTAACCATTAACTGACTTAATTTATCCAAAAAGTAAAATTTTGAAATACAAAACTAAACAAATTTGAAAAAAAAATAATATTTTTTTAATAAATAAGAGAAATGCAATACTTGCTGCTTGTACAACACAACTCGTGGAAGCAACTTACCAATTGACAAATCACGCGTGTGGCGTGCAACTCAGTTTGTCATCGAGGATGTGTGGGCTGCAATTTTAAGATGAAGGAAATAAAAGAATTTCCTCTTAACTACTTCCCACTCTTGAAGAAAACAAGAAAGAAAACCTCATCCTCTGATAAGTAGAAAGCGTACATTTTTTACCATTGAATAGGCCTCAAACAAACTTATTTGCGAGAAAATTATAACCAGTGGTTGGAAGCTATACGAGTACATGCTATGCCGTATGATATTTCTATGGCGTTTCTATTTATCATATACCTAAATGTATGTACGTATGTAAAGCAAGTAGACGGGTTAATATAAACAAACACCTTTCTGAATTGTTTACTTTTCAATGTCAAATAAGCGATAGTCAAATACTTATTTCACTTTGTTGAATATACTTTGGTCTAAATGAGTGATAATTAAGGAATCACCGTCAGGTGCCGTCGAGCATTATTTACCCCGCAATTTGTGTGAATTTAAAGCTAGAAAGTATGGGACGCTATCTTC
>NW_024391467.1:0-4524 GCF_016617805.1 Bactrocera tryoni
ATGTATGTCGATTATATGACATTACAAAAAATGCAAAAAATGTAACTATAATTCAATTAAAAATAACTTATTTTCTATGCTTTTTTCAAACAAATACCATCTACGCAACAACGTGTCTAAGAAAATGACATTTAATAAAAAACTGATGACTCCAACCAACAGCTGGTATTTTTGTTTTTGTAGAGAAGAGTATAATGAATGATTTGGGACTGTTTTGAACCAAATCGCTTCTATATTGTGACAGATACGATTTTTTGAATTTCTTCGGGATAAAAACATCCCCATCGTCCCGAAACGGTTAAGAAAAATTGTAGATAAATGCATATCAATAATTCTAATAACACTTTTCATTGGCTTTATAATACTTGTACTTCACTGATGTTTGAATTTAATGATTGGTTTAGACCCTTAAAATAAAACCATAGAGTTGTGAAAGTAATTTTACGCATGTGTTCATATCTGCATACGGTAGAAAGTTATGCTAGTCCTCTACATTTTTGCGCATGGGCTACAAGCTTCTGACTTTCGTTGCTTTTCTTAATTTCCTTTTTTGTATAAGAAATTGGGAAATTCAACTCAATAAATATGCATAAACAATTTACATACACAAAAATTATAAAAAAATACCGGACATCTATTTAGGACTCATTCTTACAATAAACATCTCAAAATAGAAAGCAAATATTTAAAAAGGAGCACTTTTAATTCTCCTATCATGTCCCGCAGAAGTTTCCCTTATTAACCCTCAAATATAGTCCCCTTCATGTTTTCAGTATACTGGCCTTGATAAGGGCTCTCGAATTCTATTATATCTTGTTCTCCTTGTTCATACGAATAAGCTCACAGCTTATTTTTAAATTTAGATAAATACAAACATATACATCTATAGAGAGATTTTACATCCGTTGATAAAGAAATTCGTGATCAAATCAGTAATCAGCTGGTCGTAATTGGCAGCCCTATGGTTTGCACGGAACCATGGACTACTCCTACACTACTTATAACTCTTCCAGGCACTTTTCTTCTTATTGCTTAGTAACTTCGGAAAAATATCACAAGCCATACTTTTTTTATTTGTTACAAATTTTCAAGCTTTTATTTTCTCCTCGAAAAGCTTTGGACAAATTTCTTCAAATATTTGACAGCATTTTAATACCGTCGAAATTTTCTTCCCATTGTATAGTAAGAAAGCTTACTTTTTAAGCGTATTTTTATGAGAGAGAAGTAGTATTTCCAAGACTATTGTTGGACTTCTTTCTATGAGATGTATTAGAGCCGATGACGATAGCGATCAGAATACAACAATGCAAATATAGCAGTTTGAGTGATAATCACCTGGTTCACTTCAAATTCTTGGCACCGCAATCTTCTATCTTCCCTCCGTCGTCATATAAGCGAAATTCAAAATGGTCCAATCGCTAAAATTTCCTTGAAAAAGAAACAAATTCGATTTGTAATCAAATTTTATTTAGTTACGTTATTTTATACCAAAACGTATACGTACTTACATGTGTCACGTTACCATTATAATATTTAAAATTGGAATCTTATTAACATGAAATTCATACAATCTGAAATGCAAATATATTTTGGATGTGCAATACTAGTTTGTGGTAAAGGAAAACCTTTCCATAATATTAATTTGGTTCACATTACCTTTTACATAATTTGCCCCATTCGATCCTTTAAGCTAGCTTTGTTGGATGTTAATTTGCATATACACAAATTTCAACTATTTTCATAAGGGCCAATATGGCTTCAACTTCACAGCACGTAGCTGAGTTTAAATTGAATTTTATAAAACATTTATTGCATTACATATAAACTTTCTATTACTGCTAGCGGCTGGGATTTAGAATAGCATCCCCGGATTTCGGGGATAAAATGGGTGTCACTGGAAAGGTGGCGCTCTCCAGATCACGAAAATATACATATATATAGTTGCCGCTGACTTATAGTTTTTAAGACATTTGCATTCAATGTTAAAAAATTCACAACTTTTATATTGATAATTTGTATGTTGTGAATGACTTTTTCACTTACATACATACATATATTATGCACTACTTAACACTTCACTATAACGTTTCTGTATATTCATTTCTTTAATATTTATTGCAAATAAAGCTTTATTTTAATTATTTTATTTTAGTTAAATTCACTGCATTTGCACAACAAGAATAGGGTTGCATACTAACAAATAAATGGTATTGCCATATCTGCCTAGTTGTCAACAAAAGAAAATAAGATAGACCATTATACCCCAAATACATAAATGGAAAACGCAATATTATTAGAATTTTTTATAAAAGAAAAACAGTTGCAGAAAGGACTTCAACGCGAAAGAACTCTGAACACCTCGGTGTTGGACCCGCCAGAGTTATTTTTTTTTTTGAAATATGAGTTATTTTTTTGAAATATGAGTTATTTTTTTTGAAATATGAGTTATTTTTTTAAAATATGAGTTATTTTTTTGAAATGCGGCCGAAGGCCGCCAGTACAGAAAGGTATTCTACGCGAAAGAACTCTGAACACCCCGGTGTTGGATCGACCAGTAGGTTATTGTTTTTTTTGAAGCGCGGCGCCCGGGGTGTTCAGAGTTCCTTCGTGTAGAACTCCTTTCTCCACTGGATATCCCGGTGTTGGATCGACGATGAAGGATTCCACAGAATTCGATCAACTAGAATAATTTTTTAAAGCTTGGATAAAAAGTTGTAATACCGTGAAGGGTATAACTTCCTTTTTAACACTTCATTTTCTTTAACGGGAATAATTCTAGCAACAATTGTACTGTTAATTTTCAAACTAAGTACTGTTTCTTTTTTTTGTTTCGCTTTTACTTTTAAATTTGGTGAAGCAATTAGCAAGTGTGGTTAATGATTTATAAATATTTTCATTTCTTTAAATTGGTTTTTTATTAAAAAAAAAATAATAAAATGTGTGCACAACGATCAGGTATGTTATCAAATATTTCCAAATTTTTCAATTTTTAATAAAGTATTCTCTGTAGATTTCGATGAACCTTCCACCAGCCGCGGTGTACGTCGAAGTGCTCTTACCGTTGCAGAATTAAGAAGAATGTGGAATATAACAAAAGTTGTTCAGACGTTTAGCACTAGGGAGCAATGCATTGCCTTTGCGGAACAAGAGGGCTTAATTTTGAGCAATAAATTGTGCCGCAAGCACAAAACACCCATGATCCCCACTCTATCGGAGAATAATACGGTGGGATCTTTTAGATGCCGTAGAGGTAGTTGCCGTTCGCTGGCTGCAATATCGAGGGCTAAAGGCACTTGGTTTGAAAATGCGAAGATACCATTACCTCAGATATTTTATCTGATGTTCGCATACGCTTCTCATTGGTGTCAGACTGAAGTCAGAAAAAACAGCTTTATAGCTATTTTGTCAACAGCCACCATATGCGATTGGTACAGCTATTGTCGAGAAGCCGTTGTGTTGTACCAAATAGATCAGGAAGAGGCTGTGGGGATAACTGGTGGTCCCGGAAAAATAGTACAAATTGATGAAAGCAAGTTTGGAAAACGAAAATACAATAAAGATAATAATTCTTATACTTATATATAAAATTTTACGTATTAACTTATTTTCTCATATTTCACGTAGAAGAGTTGAAGGTCACTGGGTACTGGGCATGGTAGAGGATGCGAGCGAGGACTTGAGATTGGCAGTGTGTCCCGACAACATTAGATCCGCTGAGGTGCTCATACCTATTATCAAAAAGCACGTGGCGGAAGGGTCAATTATATGTACCGACTTTTGGATCCTTTCCGATCATGGGTATGAGCACCGAAGGGTCAATCATAGTGATCCGGATAATCCCTTTGTCGCCCCAGACGGGACACACACTCAAAGGATTGAGTCACAGTGGCGTGTCATCAAAAGATTCTTTTTAAAGGACAATTTCTCTAAACAACAAAACTTCACGGATTTCATTATTGAGTATCTGTGGCGTAAAACCATACGAAGAAACCATAAAGATCCATTTGAAAAGCTTTTACAAGCAATAAAACATACATATGAACTTTAAATTTGTTTTTACTTTTATTTATGACAAAATATTTTTTATTAAAATTTTTTCAGGTATTTGGGGTATAATGTTCTAGCTTATTTTCTTTTGTTGACAACTAGGCAGATATGGCAATACCATTTATTTGCTAGTATGCAACCCTTCTTGTTGTGCAAATGCTGTGAATTTAAGTAAAATAAAATAAATTCAAGAGAGAAATAAAGAAGCTATTTACAACAAATAATGTAAAAAAAATTAATATACAGAAACAATTATAGTGGAAGTATTGAAGTAAAGTAGAAAAGTGCATAATATAAGTCAAAAAGTTATTCACAATAAACAAATTATCAATATAAAAGTTGTAAATTTTTCACCTTTAAATGCAAATATCTTTAAAACTATAAGTCAGCGGCAACTAAATATATATATTTTCGTGATCTGGAGAGCGCCACCTTTCCAGTGACACCCATTTTATACCCGAAATCCGGGGATGCTAT
>NW_024391468.1:0-762 GCF_016617805.1 Bactrocera tryoni
CCTTTATATTCGGCATCAACGAATGAACAAGCGAAGCGAGTTCATCGCTTAGATAATTACTGTAGCAAATGTATAGGGGTTTTCAAGAGGGAGCTACAAAAGTAGACCGATAGGGACAGAAAATGACGCCACATTTTTTCCCGCTCTTTTGGCATTTCTCTTCTGTAAGGTTTGGCATTTCATCATGGAAAGATATACCATAGAACAACGAATCGAAATTATTAAATATTGCTGCCGCTAGCGCTTCAATTGAGGAAGACCCACTCTCACACGTCGCTCTCAAGTTCTGTGCATTTCTGTGAGCATCACTGTGGAAAATTTTACGAAAAGATCTTGGCCTACTTCCTTACAAGTTCAAATTGACGCAAGAACTGAAGCCACGTGACCACCAGAATCATCGTATGTTCGTGAATTGGGCTGAGCAACAACTTGAAAATGATTCCAAAAGAGTGGTAATTGTCGACACTATGGGTTGCTTGGAAGCTCAAGACCTAAACTGTTATAGCTTATTTATCGCTGCCTTTGATTACACAAGAAAACTTCAACAGCGGGGTTAATGAATAAGTATTTATTAGGACCGATATAATTAGAGACTCAAAGAGGATATAAATTTTAAAGAGGGAAATGTTGACTAGAAGAATTATTCCTCGAATTATAGAGCTAAATTGAAATCACTATTGATTCTGGGTCTATGAAAAACCTTATTTAAATCTACTTTAAATGCCTATAAAGGTAACATTTAAGAACATAGCGAGAGAGCGA
>NW_024391469.1:0-903 GCF_016617805.1 Bactrocera tryoni
CCAATAACATCAAAACGGCTAATTTGCATAAATATGTAAAGTTCATATTTTTACGCATCTTGATATCGATTGCATAATATGTATGTACCAAAAAATCAATTTTTCATCTTAATTTAAGATTGTAAAATTGTTCCAAATACACTGTCGCTATTGCTATAGAACAACTCTATGACAACTCCAATAACATCAAAACGGCTAATTTGCATAAATATGTAAAGTTCATATTTTTACGCATCTTGATATCGATTGCATAATATGTATGTACCAAAAAATCAATTTTTCATCTTAATTTAAGATTGTAAAATTGTTCCAAATACACTGTCGCTATTGCTATAGAACAACTCTATGACAACTCCAATAACATCAAAACGGCTAATTTGCATAAATATGTAAAGTTCATATTTTTACGCATCTTGATATCGATTGCTTAATGTGTATGTATGTACTAAAAAATCAATTTTACACCTTAATTTAGGATTGTTAAATTGTTCCAAATACATTGTCGCTATTGCTATAGAACAACTCTATGACAACTCCAATAACATCAAAACGGCTAGTTAGCATAAATATGTAAAGTTCATATTTTTACGCATCTTGATATCGATTGCATAATATGTATGTACCAAAAAATCAATTTTACACCTTAATTTAGGATTGTTAAATTGTTCCAAATACATTGTCGCTATTGCTATAGAACAACTCTATGACAACTCCAATAACATCAAAACGGCTAGTTAGCATAAATATGTAAAGTTCATATTTTTACGCATCTTGATATCGATTGCTTAATGTGTATGTATCAAAAAATCGATTCTACACCTTAATATAAGATTGTGAAATTGCTCCAAATACACTGTCGCTATGGCTATACGACAACTCTATGACAACTCCAATAACATCAAA
>NW_024391470.1:0-1892 GCF_016617805.1 Bactrocera tryoni
CCAAATGCACTGCCGTTTTGGCTTTATGCCAACTTTCGGTAAGATGAAGAAGATTACCACCCTTAATATGGGGTTATAATTTGAAGCAACTTCGGATATAGATTTCTAAATGCACTGCAAAAAAAGTCGGTTTTATACCTAAATGTAAAATTATGGAATTTTTTCCAAATGCACTGCCGTTTTGGCTTTATGCCAACTTGAGTAAGATGGTGAGGGTTAATTAACTTTAATATCTAAAGTTAATGATTTGAAGCAACTTGGTATGGATTTCTAAATGTGCACATGCAAGCAAATCGGTCACCTAAATGAAAAATTCTGTAATTTTTCCAAATGCACTGCTGTTTTGGCTTTATTCCAACTTCAGTAAGATGGTGAGGGTTAACTAACTTTAATATGTGAAGCTAATGATTTGAAGCAATTCTTTAGGGATTTCCAAATGTGTTTGTTGCAAGAAAATCGGTTTTATACCTAAAAGTAAAATTCTGTAATTTTTCCCAATGCACTGTCGTTTTGGCTTTATGCCAACTTCTGTAAGATAAAGAAGGTTAATTAACTTTAATATGTGAAGCTAATGATTTGAAGCAACTTGATATGGATTGCTAAATGTTTAAATGCAAGAAAATCGGTTTTATACCTAAATGTAAAATTCTGGAATTTTTCCAAATGCACTGCCGTTATGGCTTTATGTCAACTTTGGTAAGATGAAGAAGGTTAATTAACTTTAATATGTGAATTTAATAATTTGAAGCAACTTTATATGTATTTCTAAAAGTGTATATGCAAGAAAAGCGGTTTTATACCTAAATGTAAAATTGTGGAATTTTTCCAAATGCACTGTCGTTTTGGTTTTATGCCAACTTCTGTAAGATGAAGAAAGTTAATTAACTTTAATATGTGAATTTAATAGTTTGAAACAACATTATATGGATTTCTAAATGTGTACAAGCAAGAAAATCGGTTTTATACCGAAATGTAAAATTGTGGAATTTTTCCAAATGCACTGCCGTTTTGGCTTTATGCCAACTTCAGTAAGATGAAGAAGGTTAATTAACTTTAATGCGTGAAGTAAATGATTTGAAGCAACTTCATATGGACTTCTTAATGTCTACATGCAAGAAAATCGGTTTTATACCTAAATGTAAAATTGTGGATTTTTTCGAAATGCACTGCCGCTTTGGCTTTATGCCAACTTCAGTAAAATGAAGAAGGTAAATTAACTTTGATATATGAAGTTAATGATTTGAAGCAACTACATATGTATTTCTAAATGTGGATATGCAAGAAAATCGGTTTTATACCTAAATGTAAAATTGTGGGATTTTTCCAAATGCACTGCCGTTTTGGCTTTATGCCAACTTCTGTAAGGTGAAGAAGGTTAATTAACTTTAATATGTGACGATAATGATTTGAAGCAACTTGATATGGATTTCTAAATGTGTACATGCAAGAAAATCGATTTTATACCTAAATGTAAAATTGTGGAATTTTTTCCATATGCACTGCCGTTATGGTCTTATGTCAACTTGAATAAGATGGTGAGAGTTAATTAACTTTAATATGTGAAGCTAATGATTTGAGTTAACTTGATATGGATTTTTTAAATGTGTACATGCCAGAAAGTCGGTTTTATACCTAAACGTAAAATTACGGAATTTTTTCCAAATGCACTGCCGTTATGGTCTTATGTCAACTTGAGTAAGATGGTGAGGGTTAATTAACTTTAATATGTGAAGCTAATAATTTGAAGCAACTTGATATGGATTTCTAAATGTGTACATGCAAGAAAGTCGGTTTTATAACTAACTGTAAAGTTCTGGAATTTTCCAAATGCACTGCCGTTATGGCTTTATGCCAATTTTAGTAAGATGAAGAAAGTTAATTAACTTTAATAT
>NW_024391471.1:0-2810 GCF_016617805.1 Bactrocera tryoni
AGTCATACAAGTCATATAAGTAATAAATTTCCATATAAGTATTTAGTTTAAAAGTCAAGAAGTCATATAAGTATTAAGTTTATAAGTCAAAAAGTCATACAAGTAATAAGTTTCCATATAAGTATTAAGTGTATAAAGTCATATAAGTAAATAATTTTCATATAAGTATTAAGTGTATAAAGTCATATAAGTAATAAATTTTCATATAAGTATTAAGTGTAAAATTCATACAGGTAAATAATTTTCATATAAGTATTAAGTGTATAAAGTCATATAAGTAATAAATTTTCATATAAGTATTAAGTGTAAAAGTCATATAAGTAAATAATTTTCATATAAGTATTAAGTGCATAAAGTCATATAAGTCAAAAAGTCATACAAGTAATAAATTTCCATATAAGTATTAAGTGTATAAAGTCATATAAGTAAATAATTTTCATATAAGTATTAAGTGTATAAAGTCATATAAGTAATAAATTTTCATATAAGTATTAAGTGTAAAAGTCATGTAAGTAAATAATTTTCATATGAGTATTAAGTGTATAAAGTCATATAAGTAAATAATTTCCATATAAGTATTAAGTGTAAAAAGTTATACAGGTAAATAATTTTCATATAAGCTATTAATTGTATAAAGTAATTATAAGTAAATAATTTTCATATAATTATTAAGTTTATAAAGTCATATAAGTAAATAATTTTCATATAAGTATTAAGTGTATAAAGTCATATAAGTAAATAATTTTCATATAAGTATTAAGTGTATGAATTCATATAATAAATTTTCATATAAGTATTAAGTGTAAAAGTCATATAAGTAAATAATTTTCATATGAGTATTAAGTTTATAAAGTCATATAAGTAAATAATTTCCATATAAGTATTAAGTGTAAAAGTCATACAAGTAAATAATTTTCATATGAGTATTAAGTGTAAAAGTCATATAAGTAAATAATTTTCATATAAGTATTAAGTGTATAAAGTCATATAAGTAAATAATTTTCATATAAGTATTAAGTTTATAAAGTCATATAAGTCAAAAAGTCATACAAGTAATAAATTTCCATATAAGTATTAAGTTTATAAAGTCATATAAGTATTAAATTTTCATATAAGTATTAAGTGTAAAAGTCATGTAAGTAAATAATTTTCATATGAGTATTAAGTTTATAAAGTCATATAAGTAAATAATTTCCATATAAGTATTAAGTGTAAAAGTCATACAAGTAAATAATTTTCATATGAGTATTAAGTGTAAAAGTCATATAAGTAAATAATTTTCATATAAGTATTAAGTGTATAAAGTCATATAAGTATTAAATTTTCATATAAGTATTAAGTGTATAAAGTCATACAAGTAATAAATTTCCATATAAGTATTAAGTGTATAAATTCATATAAGTAATAAATTTTCATATAAGTATTAAGTGTAAAAGTCATACAGGTAAATAATTTTTATATAATTATTAAGTATATTAATTCTTACAAGTAAATAATTTGTATATAAGTATTAAAAGTATATAGTCATATAAGTAATAAATTGTCAAAAAAAAACAGAGTGCAAAAATACTTTTGATGTTATAAGTCTGCTTATAACCATAGAGAGCTCTGAAAATCATATAAATTACCCATGGATATTTGAGTTTGTAAATTTTAAATGGGTAAAAGTAAATTTTCCATACGATTTCGGGTTGGTGAGGTCAACTTGGCAGGGAACATTTATAACAAATCTGCACAAATTTGTTCAAATTGACTTATACTGAAATAGTACTTATATGAAAATAATTACTTGTATGACTTTATAAGTTAGTACTTATATGAAAATTTTTTATTGGTGAAAACTTGTTATTATGTCTTATATTTCTATATATTTCACTATATTTTAGTTAAATATGCTTTTCTACTTGTATGAAATTTTCCATTTCGTACTTGTATGAGAATTTTTATTCTTGTATGACTTTATAAATTAAGTATTTATATGAATTTTTTTTCATAAGTATTTCAGTAAATAATTTGTATACGTTAAAAATTTTTATAGGGTTTTTTATTCCTGGTACCTGGTTGGTTTAAATAGACAAATTTTGTTATATTAATATAATATTATGAAATTTAAAATTCTATACTTAACAAGTAGCATATGAAAGAATATTTTAACTTTCTTTAAACTATTCTTATATTTATGTTATTACGCTCAAAAAAATTTTTTCATAATCATATATTTATTATTTAAAAATAAATATAATTGAATTTGAAATTTTTAAATTCAAATCAAAGAAAAAATGTATATATTCTTAAAAAAAGATGTATACACATTATGCATTGAAATAAAGTAAAATGTATAAAAAATGATATTATTTGAAAGTTTAGCTAATATAAGAAGAAATATCGTTCTTACATAATTAAATAATATTATGTATAGAGAACGAAAATTCTTTTCACAATACAAAAGCAAAAATTAAAAGCAACCGTAATTGCAACACTGCACGCATAACAAACCACAAACGTGTCAGTGCCAATTAATTGGACTGAAAGAAGAGAATATAAGAAAATATATATTTTAATACATATGATGATAAAAATTCTCAAAGAGAAATAAGCGAATAAATGAATAAAATGGTATACGGCGGGTACCAGATATATAAAGCAATCAATAATAAAAAGCAATTGTAAAAAGGTCAGAAAAAATAAATAAAGCTAAAAGCTTTAGAAAAAAGTAAAAATGTGTTGCATGTGTTGTATATATGTGTGTTGTCTTTCTATATTTTGTGTATTGTGTAATTTTCAAATAAGAAAATATCATTTAAAATTTT
>NW_024391472.1:0-1160 GCF_016617805.1 Bactrocera tryoni
TCTTCTTCTTTATTGGCGTAGACACCGCTTACGCGATTATAGCCGAGTTAACAACAGCGCGCCAGTCGTTTCTTCTTTTCGCTACGTGGCGCCAATTGGATATTCCAAGCGAAGCCAGGTCCTTCTCCACTTGGTCCTTCCAACGGAGTGGAGGTCTTCCTCTTCCTCTGCTTCCCCCGGCGGGTACTGCGTCGAATACTTTCAGAGCTGGAGTGTTTTCATCCATCCGGACAACATGACCTAGCCAGCGTAGCCGCTGTCTTTTAATTCGCTGAACTATGTCAATGTCGTCGTATATCTCGTACAGCTCATCGTTCCATCGAATGCGATATTCGCCGTGGCCAACGCGCAAAGGACCATAAATCTTTCGCAGAACTTTTCTCTCGAAAACTCGCAACGTCGACTCATCATTTGTTTTCATCGTCCAAGCATCTGCACCATATAGCAGGACGGGAATTATGAGTGACTTATAGAGTTTGGTTTTCGTTCGTCGAGAGAGACTGGACAGGAGATATTTCGTCTTGCCCTCGTTCACTGCCAGACCCATTTGCTTTGCTTTCTTGTCCAGTCTGGAGAAAGCAGAGAGAGAGCTGGGTAAATTAGATATGAAATAAAAAATTAATAATTATAACTCCAAATATGAAATTTGTCTGATTTTTTTTCAAAATTATACGTGCTTTGAAAATAGTAAAATGTGGAAATACTTAGAAAAGAAAAAATTAATAACCAAGTTATCTGGAAAAACCGCTTCATGTGATTGAGAAATATTAAAAGAATGTTCATGACTCATATTCATATTTCAAGAAAATCAGCTGAATAGAACTTGAATTATTGTGGCAACTTTACATTTTTCGTTAAGTTTCAATTGTTGCAGGCTTCCGCAAACCCGGCAATAACTTCGGAAATAATTTGAATTTTTAAAAAATCTGTTAGTGGGATATTTTTGAATATCTGAACTACAGAATTATAAACAAACATTTTTAATTTTTCAACTTTTAGACTCGAATATCCCTTTACTATCGGAAAAAGACCTTCACTTTCAATCGTTAATTTCGAAGTCAAAATATATGTTTTTTTAATTGGTAAACTTTTTCTTCTCTGAAATTTCTACTAATAAGTGCAAAAATTAAGTATTGCTAAGGTAAACTCGCCTAGGATAT
>NW_024391473.1:0-1530 GCF_016617805.1 Bactrocera tryoni
TCGTCGCCGAAGTTCTTAAACATATCGTTGATTTGCGCCCACACCCCGTCGGAATTGAAGACGATGTGACCAAAGATGTCTTCTATGAGCGCTTGGAACGCACTTATGAGAGCTGCCCCGATGTCAAAATCGTGCTTGGCGACTTTAACGCCAAGGTGGGCAAGAATGGTATTTTTGGCACAACAGTCGGTAAATTCGGGTAAATTCGGTCGGACTTCGCCGGAGCTCGAAACACGAGTATCTGTGGTACCAGATTCCAGCATAGGAAAATTCACCAAGCTACCTGGCTGTCTCCGGATCGAAAAGCCATCAACCAAATCGATTATGTTGTGATAGACACGGAAGAAACAACTCGGACCACTATACAAACACAAGGAAGGTTCGACGTCGAGAAGCTGCAATCACAACAGACAGTCGAACGATTTTTGAGTCGACTTGCATTCCTGCTCTCTGAGTGCACTCTTCAAAAACTCGGTATAAGGGAACTGTGGGACGGCATTTCAAGCTCCTTACGTACAGCTGTAACCGAAACCATTGGTTTTCAGAAAACGCAAAAGAACAACTGGTACGATGAGGAGTGCCGTATCTCTACATCTATCTCCTCTGTGGCAATATGATGCGAAAGTCTAACTTTTAAAGTTTGGTTAAAAGAAGTCGATATTGGAGTTTAAATTTTGCTCTGAAATCAAAGTCATATACATATATAAATATATGTATGTTTTTTTGGTTTTATTGTAATACAAGGTGTACTAAATGTTGATCGCGCAATGGCCTTTTTTCGACAAGCTACATTACCTTACCATCATATGTACAAACATATGTCGATTCATGCAGGAATCAAAGCCATGGAAAAGCCTTGAGGTGTAACCAGAAAAGGATCGGAATCCAAGCAATATAAGTATGTACTTATATAAAATATTATATATATAACTAACACACTGACCGACATATTCGACATAAGGTTTGTTAGAAAAACGAAACACATATGTAGTATATGGGAGTTGGGTAGCATCGACCCGATTTTATCTAACAGTTGCCAATAATATGTACATTAATATGCCACATATTGTTATATGGGGCCTAGTTCTAATTTTATCCATTTTAGGTACCAAGTAGACTCAGTCTCCCGTCACCCGGAAGATCGAAAATATTTTGATTAGGTATGCATATGTGGGTTAAGGGAATTATATATAAAATTGATCCAATTCAACCCATTTTTGACACACTGACATACTATTATTAGGAGAGAATTTTCTCTGAATGTAAATTATGTAGTGGGGTCCAAATATTTCGGTACCTAGAAACTTAAACAGTTTTTTTGGATTTGGATAATTTACCGTATGACCGGTGGCATACTCTAAAGACATTATTGGTGCAAAGTTGTATTCCGTTATATTTATTGCTTCTTGATTTGTACACTGGAAAGTGAAAGAATCAGAAGGAATTTGAAATTGTGTTAAAAGGCAAGCTGGCGTGGTTGACCCATTTTCGCACTGTTTCATATGAGAAAAATGTCATGTACCAAATTTC
>NW_024391474.1:0-2036 GCF_016617805.1 Bactrocera tryoni
TAAAGAAATGGAGAACCAAGAAAAGTGAGTAATTTTGCAAATCTATTAAATTTGTTCTTCTTCTTCTTAATTGGCGTAGACACCGCTTACGCGATTATAGCCGATTATAGATTAAATTTGTTGCATATATAAAAATTTCATTTATTTTTAGAATTTCAGCATTACAGCTTATTTTTGAATTTATTAAATACAACCCTGCATAAATATTTACAAATAAAATCTTGTCCGAATCATTTAAACATATATATCTATATGTCTTTTTATTCATACTTAGAAGGAAGACCGTAAGTTACATACACATGTATTTATTGTAATAGACAAATACTTATACATATTTATAATATGTATGTACATTAGGGTGATTCAAAAAAAAACAATTTTTTTTTCAATTGGTACTCGCAAAAATAGGTTCCTAGACACCTCTAAGAAAGCCTCTCCAAAAACCTTATTCATAATGATTTTTTTCATTGAGTTATAGAATTCATAAAAATCACAAAAATCATAATAGACCTTTTTTGTAGAGCATTCAATTTCCTACAAAACCTAATTAACAAGATATTTTTTCAAGTAGTTGAAAGCGAGATATAAATTTTTCTATCTGATAATAAGAAAAAATAGAAAACCGTTAGGCGGAGGACCTTCCCGTTACAATTAAAAACCCAAATATGAGGCTTTCTTAGAGGTGTCTAGGAACCTATTATTGCGAGTACCAATTGAAAAAAAAATTTTTTTTTTGAATCACCCTAACGTACATATATGTATAACACCTTTGGAAGAATAGTTATTTCATTCTACAAGGTCTGTCGCACTTTTTAAATATAACTGTTTCTGGTGGGTATATGAAATAAAAAGTTTGATCTCTTGTTGACATTTCGTAAAAATATTAAGACAATTGGATAACTGCAATCCATGTCATCGATCGAAAAGTGACAGCAGCTTTTGGTCATCGGTCGTAAAATGCAAAGAGCAAATATTAAATTTTGTTTTAAACTTGGGAAAACCGCTATTGAAACATTTCAAATGATGAAAAAAGTTTATGGTGATCAGTGCCTATCCCGTAGTAATGTGCATGCGTGGTTTAAGCGATTCCAAAAAGGTCGTGAGGACCTCTGTGACGATCAGTAGTCGGTCGTCTTTAGAAGTCAAAAATAAAGACAATGCTGATTTTTTTTTACGATTCCGAGGGTATTGTACACCGAGAGTTCGTCCCACCTGGCCAAACGATTAATGCTGTGTTTTACCTGGGTGTTATGAAGCGTCTTTTGTCACTCATTCGTCGTGCTCGACCACAATACCGTGAGGCAGGGTCCTGGCGCCTGTTGCACGATAATGCGCCGTGTCATCGGTCGACGCTTGTCACTGATTTTTTGACAAAAAACACCATATTAACCATTAATCACTCACCCTACTAACCTGATCTGGCACCCTGTGATTTTTACCTATTTGGAAAACTTCATTTGCCCATGAAAGGACATTGGTTTCAGGACATTTCAGCTATCCAAAGGCGACGACCGATATTCTCAAGAGCATTCTGAAAAATTACCTTAAACACTCATTTGAAATGCTAATTGACCGGGCTAAACGCTGTATCGAAGCACAAGGAAACTACTTTGAATAAAAAAATATAACTTTTGAAAAATATTAATTTTTTGTTGTTTTTTTTAACAGTCCTGTTTCTTTTGCGACAGACCTTGTAGCAATAATTGCCGTTTACTTCGCCTACATGTACGGTCTTTGATTGCAAAAGCATATAACCGCCCTATCAGTTCTCTCGATTGCATTATTTGACGATTCCTCGCTTTAAATTGTTTCAGTGTTATTAACTAACGCGTTGCACTCGTCAATAAATAAACACTTTCCATATCTGGATTTTTTAGTGTGGATTTTTGCCTGAGACTTCAAAGGTGCGAGAGATCGTGACAATAATCTTCCCCTCCGAGGAGAGAATAGTCAGGTCAAATATTTTATAAAATTTGGTTAAGTCAGAGTTACATCTTCTGAAGCTGGAATTTCTTGTAATATCTCAAAGGCATTTT
>NW_024391475.1:0-1490 GCF_016617805.1 Bactrocera tryoni
ATTGCACAAAATGGTTACAGGCATTAAAGCGATATTTGAACACAACGTCTCTTCGCTCCGTTTACATTAACCAACATAATTTTCTCGGTAGAGTTTTGCTGGAAGATAGGGGCTTGCTTTTAAATATGCCTAAAACACGGTTGTGAAAACATGTTTAAAAACTAAGAAAAGCTGAACTTGTAGAAATTAGAAAATTATTCTTTTGTTTCTTTGTTTCCTTTTTCTGTTCTTCTGTTCAGGGTTAAGTCAAATGAAATGTATACAGTTAGCAAGATTTAACGGTTTTTACAGTCGTTTTTATATTATATATTGTTTTTTTTTCCAACTTGTGACTTCACTAGATGTCAAGCCAGTATCAAAATCTAAGCGACCAGTTGTGTATGGTGATGAGAAACTCAGAACAAGTGTTGATGAATAATTATAAATCTTTTTTCGACTACATATCCAAATTACATACATGAGGTACTATAAGATATAGATAGATAAATAGATAGTTAAATTAAGGCTTTGCAATGCAACCTACGGTCTATTGTGTCCTCCCCTATATCATATATGGTCAGCAAAAATCAGTATCCTGAACAATTCCAAGAAGCTTCTGAGGTGATGTGATCTCTGTCCACGTAGATGGAACCTAGTGCCTTGCATATTGCTGGGTAATTCAGAATCAGATGTTCTGTGGTTTCCTGTTCCTTGTCGCAGAACTGGCACTTTGCGCATGAGACTATGCCCATGCTGGACAAGTGCTTCTCGAGCTTGAAGTGCCCTGTATACAGCGTGACGAGGAGGAGACATTTGTCTCGGGGGAGATTGGTCATTTCCATAAACCTTGCGAGGTTGTATCCTCCCAGAAGTAGCTTGGCATGGCAAATTCCTGCTTCCTGCTACCAATGCTGTTCTCTCCCCACTTTCTCATCCGTCCGCAGCTCCTTAACTACAATGCATCGTTCTTGCCAGATCACCCTGGACATTGAGCGGCTAGTTCGCCGGCCAGCTCATTGCCGGCTACCCCTTTATGCCCCAGATTAGGTGTACTAGGTTGCACACTGATAGGCGGTTCAGCCTTCCTATACAGTCCTCCACTAAAAGCGATTTAATCTCATAAGCTGAGATCGCCTTTAGCGCCTTTAGATACGCTGGTTGCGATAGTTGCGGGGGAGACTGAGCTTTACACACTGATGATCGGAAAACGTCCCATTGGTATGGATATTTTAGTATGCGGTATCGCAATGCTTGTTCCAATGCTTTCCGGTGTTTTCGAGTCGTCGATACCGTGTTGCTCTATCTCTTTGTAAGACTTAAGCCCCTTTGAATTGTGTCGCAGAGTTTGCCGAATCCCATTGTGAGCACCTCAAGGAGCTCATCTAGCAGCAGGGATAGACTTCTATCCCTCGTAGTGCCAAGACGAATCTACTCTCCCCCACAGTTGTTTCAGCTACCATATTACACAATAAAACCTATATCCATCTGCATACTGGAGCCGTCACGTCCTT
>NW_024391476.1:0-2036 GCF_016617805.1 Bactrocera tryoni
TGTTTTGAGAAAAATCACATGTTTGTTTCAACTTTGTAAACGCTCTAGCGGCTAAAGTATTCGATGTAGGTGGGTCAAATAAATAGCATCGGTTAGATAATTTAAGGAGCTTTTAGAAAAGCCCTCAACCTGTTTCCTATCCCTACCAGAAGCGAGGCAATAGTGCTCACAAACAAATGTAGTGTTTTGAGAAAAATCACATGTTTGTTTCAACTTTGTAAACGCTCTAGCAGCTAAAGTATTCGATGTAGGTGGGTCAAATAAATAGCATCGGTTAGATAATTTAAGGAGCTTTTAGAAAAGCCCTCAACTCATTTCTCTATCCCTACCAGGAGCGTGGCAATAGTGTTCACAAACAAATGTAGTGTTTTGAGAAAAATCACATGTTTGTTTCAACTTTGTAAACGCTCTAGCGGCTAAAGTATTCGAAGCAGGTGGGTCAAATAAATAGCATCGGTTAGATAATTTAAGGAGCTTTTAGAAAAGCCCTCAACCTGTTTTCTATCCCTACCAGGAGCGAGGCAATAGTGCTCACAAACAAATGTAGTGTTTTGAGAAAAATCACATGTTTGTTTCAACTTTGTAAACGCTCTAGCAGCTAAAGTATTCGATGTAGGTGGGTCAAATAAATAGCATCGGTTAGATAATTTAAGGATCTTTTAGAAAAGCCCTCAACTTATTCTCTATCCCTACCAGGAGCGTGGCAATAGTGTTCACAAACAAATGTAGTGTTTTGAGAAAAATCACATGTTTGTTTCAACATTGTAAACGCTCTAGCGGCAAAAGTATTCGACGCAGGTGGGTCAAATAAATAGCATCGGTTAGACAATTTAAGGATCTTTTAGAAAAGCCCTCAACCTGTTTTCTATCCCTACCAGGAGCCTGGCAATAGTGTTCACAAACAAATGTAGTGTTTTGAGAAAAATCACATGTTTGTTTCAACATTGTAAACGCTCTAGCGGCAAAAGTATTCGACGCAGGTGGGTCAAATAAAAAGCATCGGTTAGACAATTTAAGGATCTTTTAGAAAAGCCCTCAACTCATTCTCTATCCCTACCAGGAGCGCGGCAATAGTGTTCGCAAACAAATGTAGTGTTTTGAGAAAAATCACATGTTTGTTTCAACTTTGTAAACGCTCTAGCGGCTAAAGTATTCGATGTCGGTGGGTCAAATAAATAGCATCGGTTAGATAATTTAAGGATCTTTTAGAAAAGCCCTCACCCCATTCTCTATCCCTACCAAAAGCGCGGCAATAGTGTTCGCAATCAAATATAGTGTTTTGAGAAAAATCTCATGTTTGTTTCAACTTTGTAAACGCTCTAGCGGCTAAAGTATTCGATGTCGGTGGGTCAAATAAATAGCATCGGTTAGATAATTTAAGGAGTTTTTAGAAAAGCCCTCAACCTGTTTTCTGTCCCTACCAGGAGCCTGGCAATAGTGTTCACAAACAAATGTAGTGTTTTGAGAAAAATCACATGTTTGTTTCAACTTTGTAAACGCTCTAGCGGCAAAAGTATTCGATGTTGGTGGGTCAAATAAATAGCACCGGTTAGATAGCTTAAGGAGCTTTTAGAAAAGCCCTCAACTCATTCTCTATCCCTACCAGGAGCGAGGCAATAGTGTTCACAAACAAATGTAGTGTTTTGAGAAAAATCACATGTTGGTTTCAACTTTGTAAACGCTCTAGCGGCTAAAGTATTCGATGTAGGTGGATCAAATAAATAGCACCGGTTAGATAATTTAAGGATCTTTTAGAAAAGAAAATCCCTACCAGGAGCGAGGCAATAGTGTTCACAAACAAATGTAGTGTTTTGAGGAAAATCACATGTTTGTTTCAACTTTGTAAACGCTCTAGCGGCTAAAGTATTCGATTTAGGTTGTTCAAATAAATAGCATCGGTTAGATAATTTAGAGAGCTTTTAGAAAAGCCCTCACCCCATTCTCTATCCTTACCAAAAGCGCGGCAATAGTGTTCGCAATCAAATATAGTGTTTTGAGAAAAATCACATGTTTGTTTCAACATTGTAAACGCTCTA
>NW_024391477.1:0-728 GCF_016617805.1 Bactrocera tryoni
AAAAAAATTCCATAATTTTACATTTAGGTACAAAACCAATTTTCTTGTATGCACACATCTAGAAATCCATATCAAGTTGCTTCAAATCATTAGCTTTTACATTTTAAATTTAGTTAACCTTCTTCATCTTACTGAAGTTGGCATAAAGCCAAAACGGCAGTGCATATGAAAAAATTCCATAATTTTACATTTAGGTATAAAACCGACTTTCTTGCAGGTACACATTTAGAAATCCATATCAAGATGCTTAAAATTATTAAATTCACATATTAAAGTTAATTTCCGTTCTTCATCTTACTTAAGTTGACATAATGCCACAACGGCAATGCATTTGGAAAAAAAATCCATAATTTTACATTTGGCTATAAAATCGATTTTCTTGGATGTACACGTTTAGAAATCACAACGAATTGCTTCGAATAAAAAGCTTCACATATTAAAGTAAATAAACCCTCATCATCTCACTCAAGTTGACATAAAGCCAAAACGGCAGCGCATTTGGAAAAATTCTAGAATTTTACATTTAGGTATAAAACCGATTTTCTTGAATATACACATTTACATATCCATATCAAGTTGCTTCAAATTATTAAATTCACATATTAAAGTTAATTAACTTTCTTCATCTTTCTAAAGTTAGCATAAAGCCATAACGGCAGTGCATTTGGAAAAAATTCCATACTTTCACATTTAGGTATAAAACCGATTTTCTTGCATGTACACATTTA
>NW_024391478.1:0-535 GCF_016617805.1 Bactrocera tryoni
TGGAACAACTTCACAAGCTTATATTAAGGTGTAGAATCGAATTTTTGTACATACACATTAAGCAATCGATATCAAGTTGCGTAAAAATATGAACTTTACATATTTATGCTAACTAGCCGTTTTGATGTTATTGGAGTTGTCATAGAGTTGTCCTACAGCAATAGCGACAGTGTATATGGAACAACTTAACAATCTTATATTAAGGTGTAGAATCGATTTTTTAGTACATACACATTAAGCAATCGATATCAAGTTGCGTAAAAATATGAACTTTACATATTTATGCTAACTAGCCGTTTTGATGTTATTGGAGTTGTCATAGAGTTGTCCTATAGCAATAGCGACAATGTATTTGGAACAATTTAACAATCCTTAATTAAGGTGTATAATTGATTTTTTAGTACATACATACACATTAAGCAATCGATATCAAGATGCGTAAAAATATGAACTTTACATATTTATGCTAACTAGCCGTTTTGATGTTATTGGAGTTGTCATAGAGTTGTCCTATAGCAATAGCGACAGTGTATTT
>NW_024391479.1:0-2467 GCF_016617805.1 Bactrocera tryoni
GCCGTTCGATACCAAACGAGGTTTTCAGACAAGGCGACTCCCTATCGTGTGACTTCTTCAACCTGCTTCTGGAGAAAATAGTTCAGAGCTGCAGAACTAAACAGAGAAGGTACCATCTTCTATAAGAGTGTACAGCTGCTGGCGTATGCCGACGATATTGATATCATCGGCCTCAACATCCGCGCCGTTAGTTCTGCTTTCTCTAGGCTGGACAAGGAAGTACAGAAAATGGGTCTGGTAGTGAACGAGGGCAAAACGAAATATCTCCTGTCATCAAACAAACAGTCGCCGCACTCGCGACTTGGCTCTCACGTCACTGTTGACAGTCATAACTTTGAAGTTGTAGATAATTTCGTCTATTTAGGAACCAGCATTAACACCACTAATAATGTCAGCCTGGAAAGCCAACGCAGGATTGCTCTTGCCAACAGGTGCTACTTCGGACTGAGTAGGCAATTGAAAAGTAAAGTCCTCTCTCGACGAACAAAGCTAAACTCTATAAGTCGCTCATAATTCCCGTCCTGCTATAATGGTGCAGAGGCTTGGGCGATGACAGCAACCGATGAGTCGACGTTACGAGTTTTCGAGAGAAAAATTCTGCGAAAGATTTATGGTCCTTTTGCGCATTGGCCACGGCGAATATCGCATCCGGTGGAACGATGATCTGTACGAGATATATGACGACATTGACATAGTTCAGCGAATTAAAAGACAGCGGCTACGCTGGCTAGGTCATGTTGTCCGGATGGATGAAAACACTCCAGCTCTGAAAGTATTCGACGCAGTACCCGCCGGGGGAAGCAGAGGAAGAGGAAGACCTCCACTCCGTTGGAAGGACCAAGTGGAGAAGGACCTGGCTTCGCTTGGAATATCCAATTAGCGCCACGCAGCGAAAAGAAGAAACGACTGGCGCGCTGTTGTTAACTCGGCTATAATCGCGTAAGCGGTGTCTATGCCAATTAAGAAGAAGAAGAAAAATTAACTCGCGAGAGCACATCCACACACGCAAGCACATACCACACTGGTCAAAAGGGTCATCGTCACAGTTTCGTCAATTTTCGTTTGGTTAGTCCTCGAAGTACGTCGCCGCTGTGATCCTCTCGCCTTTTCGATCGCCGTAAAGATCAATATAGTTCCGCCCATTTGTAACTTAAATAATCGAATTAAAATCAACTTGTGATTCCACAATTTTGTTGAAACTCGAATTAAAAATTAACTCATAATTACCCCTTATTTTCCCTGTTTGTTAAAATTGGAAAATCGCAATTAAAAAAATCCAATTAAATCTTAAATCAACATTGAATTAGCCTTATAAATTAACCGGGTGTTTCATTTAAAGAAGTGGAAGTGGTAAGTGTCACCAGGGTAAAAGTGAAGTGGTACCCTAATCAAACATATACATATGCAAAAAAAAGAAACAATTTTGAAGAAAAAAATATATAACAAGTAAGGAAAGGCTAAGTTCGGGTGTCACCGAACATTTTATACTCTCGCATGATAAAGTGATAATCGAGATTTCATTATCCGCCATACTTTTCAAATACCGTATTTGTGTAAAGTTTTATTCCGCTATCATCATTGGTTCCTAATGTATATAGTATACAGAGAAGGCATCAGATGGAATTCAAAAGAGCGTTATATTGTAAGAAGGCGTGGTTGTTAGTCGATTTCACCCACATTTCGTACATGTTAACAGGGTGTTAAGAAAATATTATATACCAAATTTCATTGAGATTGGTCTAGTAGTTCCTGAGATATTGTTTTTGGTCCATAAGTGGGCGACGCCAACGCCCATTTTCAATTTAAAAAAGCCAGGGTGCAGCTTCCTTCTGCCATTTCTTCAGTAAAAATTTAGTGTTTCTGACGTTTTTTGTTAGTCGGTTAACGCATTTTTAGTGATTTTCAACATAATCTTTGTATGGGAGGTGGGCGTGGTTATTATCCGATTTCTTCCATTTTTGAACTGTATATGGAAATGCCTGAAGGAAACGACTCTGTAGACTTTGGTTGACATAGCTATAGTAGTTTCCGAGATATGTACAAAAAACTTATAGGCGGGGTCATGCCCACTTTTCCAAAAAAATTGCATCCAAATATGCCTCTTCCTATTGTGATCCTGTCGTGTCAAATTTCACTTTTAATATCTGTATTTATGGTTTAGTTATGACACTTTATGTTTTCGCTTTTCGCCCATTTGTTGGGCGTGGCAGTGGGCCGATTTTGCCCATCTTCCAACTGAACCTTCTTATGGAGCCAAGAAATACGTGTACCAAGTTTCATCATGATATCTCAATTTTTACTCAAGATACAGCTTGCACGGACGGACGGACGGACAGACAGACATCCGGATTTCGACTCTACTCGTCACCCTGATCACTTTGGTATATATAACCCTATATCTGACTATTTTAGTTTTAGGACTTACAAACAACCGTTATGTGAACAAAACTATAATACTCTCCTTAGC
>NW_024391480.1:0-1406 GCF_016617805.1 Bactrocera tryoni
AGTACACTACCCTGAGGTGAGCAAACGTTTGCACGTGTGCGAGACGTTCCTTGTCTTCCATATCCTATTTTCTATGTTTCAACTCATGATAGCATTCCCGACGCATTTTTTTACTGATACAACGGTCCCTATAAGTTTCTGCAACTATTCGACTGAGTTGCATTTTTTTTCGAATGTAATCCAAAAAGTGGCTCTTCCCTCTTTTTCTTTTTTGCCACTTTAACGCGCCACAACAAAGCACAGTAATTACAAATAAGCGAAATTGGGTAGATGCCTCAGCTGGCTATACAAGGTCTATCGCAAAAGAAACAGAACTATTTAAATATAACTGTTTCTGGTGGCGCCATCTATTGGTGGGTGTATGAAATAAAAAGTTTGATCTCTTGTTGACATTTCGTGAAAATTTTAAGACAATTGGATAACTACAATCGATGTTATCGATCAAAAAGTGACAGCAGCTTTTGGTCATCGGTTGTAAAATAAAATGCAAAGAGCAAATATTAAATTTTGTTTTAAACTTGGGAAAACGTTTACTGAAACATTTCAAATGATGAAAAAAGTTTATGGTGATCAGTGCCTATCCCGTAGTAATGTGCATGAGTGGTTTAAGTGATTCCAAGAAGGTCGTGAGGACCTCTGTGACGATCAGAAGTCGGTCGTCTTCAGAAGTCAAAAATAAAGACAATGCTGATTTGTTTTTACGATTCCGAGGGTATTGTACACCGAGAGTTCGTCCCACCTGGCCAAACGATTAATGCTTTGTTTTACCTTGGTGTTATGAAGCGTCTTTTGTCACGCGTTCGTCGTGGCACCTCGACCCAATACCGCGAGACAGGGGTCCTGGCACCTGTTGCACGAAAATGCGCCGTGTCATCGGTCGACGCTTGTCACTGATTTTTTGACAAAAAACTCCATATTAACCATGAATCACTCACCCTACTCACCTGATCTGGCACCCTGTGATTTTTACCTATTTGTAACACTTCATTTGCCCATGAAAGGACACTGGTTTCAGGACATTTCAGCTACCTAAAAGGCGACGACCGATATGCTCAAGAGCATTCCGAAAAATGACCTTAAACACTCATTTGAAATGCTAATTGACCGGACTAAACACTGTATCGGAGCACAAGGAAATTACTTTGAATAAAAAAAAATATAACTTTTGAAAAATATTATTTTTTTGTTGTTTTTTTTTAAACAGTCCTGTTTCTTTTGCGACAGACCTTGTATAACATATGAAACATATGTATGTATTATATAGGGGAAAACGGCGGTTTTCTATTTGTACGCCTTTTGTAACCGGCTGCAAGCCTTCCTAAACGTTTCAATAGTTTTGTTATAGAAATATCTTTCTCCTTTGCCTTGTAAATGATCATTTAGTGGGGATGGAAAACGTTGGAAAC
>NW_024391481.1:0-623 GCF_016617805.1 Bactrocera tryoni
AATAATATTTTTGGAGCTTTGGATACTTCCTTGAGCCACCATATACTAAATATCAAGATTTTCAAACTTCTTGGTGACTTTATATTGGATATATCGGCCAATATTTGAGTTATTTTCATGGAAATTTCCAAACGTATTTTACTTATAACAGTATATCTTTGTGTTTAAAATGGATGCAATTGGGCGAAAACTTGACCTAACCCCCAAATAACCATTACCACGATTTTCGAACATCCGGCTGATTTCGTATAATGACTATGTATATAGTAACGGGTGGGCCATATAAAATTTTAAATTTAAAAAGTTAATAAAGAAAAAACGGCTTGATATTTTTCAAAGGTCTAATATTTATTTAAAAGGTTGTTTTATGAAATTTATTTGTGGAAAACAATTTTGGACAAATGACCACCACGGCTGGTTTTACAGTAGCTTATCCGATCCACCCAATTTTGGAGTACTTTCTCGATGGTTTCAGGCCTTATGGCAGCTACAGCAGCTTAAATCGTACTTTAAATCTTGAATTATTTCTGGATGGTTGGCGTAACATTTATTCTTTTAACAGCTCCCTCACAGAAAATCCAGCCAACGGAGTTAAACTCTGCAGCTTCTGGGAGGCCAATTCA
>NW_024391482.1:0-633 GCF_016617805.1 Bactrocera tryoni
ATCACTGTAACACTTATAAAGCATTGAATAAAGAGCAAAAAAGCGTAAGGGAGATATTTGACAACCAATATACACATACTCCATATGACTCATACACTGACCGACATATTCGGAATAAGGTTCGTTAGAAAAACGAATATCATCATATATAGTGTATGGGAGTTGGGGTATTATCGACACGATTTTATCTATTAACTATTATCATGGCACATACTAAAAGAATGTCTCTTGGGCTTCATTAAGGTACCTCACATACAATCACCAATCATACAGAATAAAGTCAGCCGGATGAAAATATTAGTTACATGGGTTCTATGTTCTGTTATTTTCATTAAAATAACTAATATATTGGTCGATGTATGCAGTATAAAGTTATCTGTAAGTTCGAAAATCTTTATAATAGGTTTATGGGGGCTCAGGAAAGTACTCATCCGGTAAAACTCATTTTTGATACAGAGTTGTATAATCCATACGTTGACCGATATTTTCGGTCAAAAGTCAACTATAGGTACTGGGATCCACATACTCGGAACCTAGGAGCTTGAACAGCTTTTATTCGATTTTGTAAATTTTTGGTCTTCTTGATTTTTATACTGTAAAGTGAAAGAATCAAATGGAATTCAAAATTGTGCT
>NW_024391483.1:0-1597 GCF_016617805.1 Bactrocera tryoni
GGATTCGTTCACGAACTTCAATATGCACTCATTTGGGCTGCTGACAACAGTTGACAAGCCTAATTGTATTGAAAAAATTTTAGGTTTTCACCATAAAACTGTACTTATACCACATAAGTATATATGTACAACATACCCAATATACTATAGATCATTATTTTGCTTTCGACAAAGCCATTTGATACCCTCGCGGCACTACTGAAAATCATTAATAATAAAACAATAAATATTTATCTTAATAAGCAAACATTTGATTAAGTAAATGTAATAATAAATGAAATAATTTTGGGACTTAAGTCAATATATCGGGTGATTTTTTTGAGGTTAGGATTTTCATGCATTAGTATTTGACAGATCACGTGGGATTTCAGACATGGTGTCAAAGAGAAAGATGCTCAGTATGCTTTGACATTTCATCATGAATAGACTTACTAACGAGCAACGCTTGCAAATCATTGAATTTTATTACCAAAATCAGTGTTCGGTTCGAAATGTGTTTCGCGCTTTACGTCCGATTTATGGTCTACATAATCGACCAAGTGAGCAAACAATTAATGCGATTGTGACCAAGTTTCGCACTCAGTTTACTTTATTGGACATTAAACCAACCACACGAATGCGTACAGTGCGTACAGAAGAGAATATTGCGTCTGTTTCTGAGAGTGTGGCTGAAGACCGTGAAATGTCGATTCGTCGCCGTTCGCAGCAATTGGGTTTGTGTTATTCGACCACATGGAAGATTTTACGCAAAGATCTTGGTGTAAAACCGTATAAAATACAGCTCGTGCAAGAACTGAAGCCGAACGATCTGCCACAACGTCGAATTTTCAGTGAATGGGCCCTAGAAAAGTTGGCAGAAAATCCGCTTTTTTATCGACAAATTTTGTTCAGCGATGAGGCTCATTTCTGGTTGAATGGCTACGTAAATAAGCAAAATTGCCGCATTTGGGGTGAAGAGCAACCAGAAGCCGTTCAAGAACTGCCCATGCATCCCGAAAAATGCACTGTTTGGTGTGGTTTGTACGCTGGTGGAATCATTGGACCGTATTTTTTCAAAGATGCTGTTGGACGCAACGTTACGGTGAATGGCGATCGCTATCGTTCGATGCTAACAAACTTTTTGTTGCCAAAAATGGAAGAACTGAACTTGGTTGACATGTGGTTTCAACAAGATGGCGCTACATGCCACACAGCTCGCGATTCTATGGCCATTTTGAGGGAAAACTTCGGAGAACAATTCATCTCAAGAAATGGACCCGTAAGTTGGCCACCAAGATCATGCGATTTAACGCCTTTAGACTATTTTTTGTGGGGCTACGTCAAGTCTAAAGTCTACAGAAATAAGCCAGCAACTATTCCAGCTTTGGAAGACAACATTTCCGAAGAAATTCGGGCTATTCCGGCCGAAATGCTCGAAAAAGTTGCCCAAAATTGGACTTTCCGAATGGACCACCTAAGACGCAGCCGCGGTCAACATTTAAATGAAATTATCTTCAAAAAGTAAATGTCATGAACCAATCTAACGTTTCAAATAAAGAACCGATGAGATTTTGCAAATTTTATGCGTTTTTTTTAAAAAAAAAGTTATCAAGCTCTT
>NW_024391484.1:0-2733 GCF_016617805.1 Bactrocera tryoni
AATTCGGTGCTATTTTTCAAGTTCTAAGGGAATACTGAAAAATTTGTTCCTTTCAAATGTGGCATTAGGAAATTATATTGCTCATAATAGATTTTTTTATCATCCTAAATGCATTTTTCAAAATTAAAATTATTTCCGAAGATGCAGTCATATTGGTGTCGCGGCAAATGGACTGGTTTAGCTGACGATTGCAAAAATAAATGAGTTTTTCTCGAAAGTACTCTTTTCGATCCAGCTGACATAATATGTGAAGTTCTAATAAGCCGATTTACCTGAATTATGGCATGACAATTTTTAAATACCTTATTATTCTTTTAATTTTTTTAATTCTATCATAGAAATAACAAAAAATTAAAACGGAAATTTTTAATATTTTTTTTCTAAATTCAACAAAAAATTTAGTGAAAAAATCGAGTTTTATTTTTTAGTAGCCGCGATTTAAAAAAAATTTCTTTTTTTGTCAGTTTTGCGGCTTTGGCCACGAAGCCTTTTCCTCCCTCTATTTCGAGAATACATAACTCAACGAGTTTGTCTTTAATTACATGCTTTTACTCGTCAAATATAATTATACAAGTGAGAAAGGGGTAAGTTGGAGTATAACCGAACATTTTATACTGTTGCAATCAAATCTCAAAGGATAAAACCGGGGTAACACCTTCAGATACCTAAGGTTTGTTATACTGTGCCCAAAAAATAAGGTGACATTGTATTTATTTTGAAAATTCTTTATTTATTCTTCCAAATCAATTTCATTCCCTTACAAGTAATCCTCTCCGGATGCAATGCACTTATGCTAACGGATTTTCCAATCTTCGAAACACTGGTTGTAGTCACATTCCGGGATGGCTTTTAGTTCCGTCTTCGCTGTAACTTGAATCTCCTCTATCGTAAAAAAACGGTGTCCCCGGAGCTTGGTGAACAGCCAGAAACGCACGGCGCCAGATCAGGTGAATACGGTGGTTGCGGAACGAAATGAGTTGAGTTTTTGGCGAAATGATCACGAATTACGAGTACGGGGGCAGTATGGGATGGTGCATTATCGTGGTGTAAAAACCAAGAATTGTCTTTCCACAATTCCGGCCTTTTTAGGCGGATAGCGTTACACAAACGACGCATAACGTTCAATTAATATTCCTTGTTGACTGTTTGACCGGTTGGAAGGAATTCATAATACACAACACCACGATAATCGAAGAAAACAGTCAACATGCCCTTCATTTTTGAGCGACTTTGGCGCGATTTTTTTGGTCGCGGCTCTCTTCTGGCACGATATTCGCTCGATCGCAAAAAACGAAAAACTCACTTTTAGCAACTCACAAAACGACACGAATCTCAAACACTAATGAATATTTTGACATGAAATTTGACATAGATGTGACTGATAGTACTACCAACCTAAAAAAAAAAAAATATTTCTCCAAATCCTTCGACGCGCGCAGTTTAAATTCAAATGTCACCTTATTTTTTGGGCACAAAAAGGGGGTCTAAGACAAGTTTTCACCCGATTTTATTCGTTTAAGGAACAAAAAAGCAACGTTATTATGAAACCACTCAATTTTTATAGAGATAACTTATATGTTGGTTAATACATATGTGCGGTATAAAATAATCTGGAAGTTCAATTAAATTTATATTAAGTATATAGGAACTAAGAGAAGTATTGACCTGATTCAACCCATTTTTGACACACGAACATGCTACTATCAGAAAAAGATTATATTTGCATTTCAGTTATATAACTGAAGCACTGACCAATATTTTCCATCAAAAGTCAACTATAAATAGGGGGGTCAACATATGCTGTAGCTAGTGGCTTGAACACTTTTTGTTGGATTTGAAAACTTTTTAGTCATAATGCAGCCTACTTCAGATGCGTTATTTGCGCAAAGTTTTATTCCATTATGTTCGTGCGTAGTACTATCTCATCATAACACTTCCTTATTGATTAGTGAAAGAGTCAAATGGAATTTAAAATTGTGTTATAAGGGAAGTAGTCGTGGTTGTAGTCCAAATTTTTGTACTGTGACATAGGAGTTTGAAAGAAATGGTTAAATACTTAATTTGTTTGAAATCTGGCGAGCATATCCCATAATAAATGATTTTACTTAAAAGTAGGCGGTGCCATTACCATCAAAATTTGGACATTGGCACGTATTAAGCCCCTCATAGCATCTCGGTGGTAAAATTGAATGCCTATGATATTTTAATTATGGATTTGTTGTGCTTTGAGTAGTTTTTAAAAATACTGTTGTATGGCGGTCGACAGCTCATTTCATTCACTTTTACAGCAGGTAGAGGTGCTTATGGAATTTGTTCTGAGCGAATTTGGTTGCTTGAGTGGCTTGGGTGATACGTACATTAAACCTCTTGTACGGTGGAGCCACACGCATTTTCTGCAAATTATTAGCCCACAAGTGCTTCTTTCTAAAACGATGCCGTGTACTATATAACAATTATATATCTTAATTTAATGCTTAGTTATCGTTCTCTCGCTTTTGCCAAGGAATGCATGCCAAGTTATATACATTGCGATATCTCATTTTTTCTCAAGTTAGACAAACGGATGGGCACACAGACAGTCACTCAGAATTCCAATCGATTCATCATTCTGATCATTGTGCCGTGCATTGCATCGGGAGGGGATTACTTAGAAGGGGTTAAAATTGATTTGGAAGAATAAATAAAGAATTTTCAAAATAAATACAATGTCACCTTATTTTTTGGGCACAGTAG
>NW_024391485.1:0-529 GCF_016617805.1 Bactrocera tryoni
AACATGTATATGTCACCGTACCTTTAATTTTTTGTATTTTTGGCTTATCTCATTTAGCCATTTTGAATATACTGGGGTCTCCATCGTCTCGTGTTGGAGACCTGATGTCTTTGTAATTTTTCTTAACTTACTAACTGAAAATTTCTCTTCCTCATTTAGATTTGTTGTAAATTGTTCAATTTGTAAATCCCTATTTTCTATACAAATTTCGTTAAAATTATATGGGTAGGAATTCATAAATTTTATCACTTCATTATTAATTTTTAAGGCATCGTTTCTCATATCAGCTTGTAATGGTTTTAATATGTTTTGTCCAATGATTGCATCGAATCCTTTATTATGTATGTTGGTTAATTTCCATAACATGTCTGCGTTAAAATTAATTTCGAGATTTAAGCTTGTTATTATTTCCCAATTGATTACTGCTTCACTATTTGTTAACGTGTAACACTAGTATACTTACTCGATATAGTATACTTATGCCAACTAAAAAGCACTTTCTATCGCATAATCTGTATTCAAAATTTAT
>NW_024391486.1:0-505 GCF_016617805.1 Bactrocera tryoni
GTTGGTGTGTAGTTTGGTTGGTATGATGTGTAGCTGTGTTTGTGTGGATGACATGTTGTGTTGTATTGGGTTATGTGACCTTTAGTATGTTGGGTGTGGATTGTGTGTGATGAGTGCTGTGAGGATGATATGCGCGGCGTAGCAAAATATCTCACGACCAGATGTCGTATAAACAACGACGAAGTTGTAAATAATTTCGTCAGTCTTAGAACCAGCATTAACACCAACAATAAGTTCAGCCTTGAAATCCAACACAGAATCACTCTTGCCGACAGGTGCTACTTCGAAATGAGTGAGCAATTCAAAAGTAAAGTCCTCTTTCGACTAACAAGGATCAAACTCTATAAGTCACTCATTATTCCCGTCCTGCTATATGGTGCAGAGGCATGGACGATGACAACATCTGATGAGTCGGCGTTACGAGTTTTCGAGAGAAAGGTTCTGCGTAAGGCTGGCCGGACCTTGCTACAATTAGAATCTTCAATTGGTACTAAACATCGAAAAG
>NW_024391487.1:0-721 GCF_016617805.1 Bactrocera tryoni
TATTTTGCTATAAAATTAATTAGATTAGTAGTTCCTGAGATATGGTTTTTGGTCCATAAGTGGGCGACGCCACGCCCATTTTTCAATTTTTAAAAAAGCCTGGGTGCAGCTTCCTTCTGCCATTTCTTCCGTAAAATTTAGTGTTTCTGACGTTTTTTGTTAGTCGGTTAACGCACTTTTAGTGATTTTCAACATAACCTTTGTATGGGAGGTGGGCGTGGTCATTATTCGATTTCTTCCATTTTTGAACTGTATATGGAAATGCCTGAAGGAAACGACTCTGTAGAGTTTGGTTGGCATAGCTATAGTAGTTTCCGAGATATGTACAAAAAACTTAGTAGGGGGCGGTGTCACGCCCACTTTTCCAAAAAAAAAATACGTCCAATTATGCCCCTCCCTAATGCGATCCACGCCCACTTTTCCAAAAAAAATTATGTCCAAATATGCCCCTCCCTAATGCGATCCTTTGTGCCAAATTTCACTTCAATATCTTTATTTATGGCTTAGTTATGACACTTTATAGGTTTTCGGTTTCCGCCATTTTGTAGGCGTGGCAGTGGGCCGATTTTGCCCATCTTCGAACTTAACCTTCTTATAGAGCCAAGAAATACGTGTACCAAGTTTCATCATATCTCAATTTTTACTCAAGTTACAGCTTGCACGGACGGACGGACGGACGGACAGACAGACATCCGGATTTTAACTCTACTCGTCACCCTGA
>NW_024391488.1:0-1468 GCF_016617805.1 Bactrocera tryoni
GTTATAGTGGCCCGATATCGCTGATTTTCTCGAAATATTATTTTTTACCAAAAAAGAAAAAAAGTAAACTTTGTTTCTCCAGAGCTATAATAACCTTCACAAATACAAAAGGTCGCTTTTAAAATTTGATTCCCATTGTTCAGTTTGTATGGCAGCTGTATACTATAGTAATCCGTTCTAAAAAAATTCTTTGGAATTGCACTATTGATACGTCACATTTCTCCCCCAGTTCATTCGGGATCGTTCTCCTTTTGATAGTTCGTTTTAGGTACTTCTTTTTTTTAACTTTTCTCCAACTTATATCGCCAGCAGGACATACCATCAGACCCGAAAATATTTGTTTTAAATTCATTAGAAAATATAACACTTTTCCTAATCTTTCATGGTCCAGGATATGTATATTTTACCTCATTGTAACTTTTTTTGAAAAATTTTGTAGGTTAAAATGCTATATTTGCTGGCCAGCTCACTAATATTCAGCCTCCATGATCCGTCTTCATTCCTTTTGAACACACTCATATGATTCATCATCTTATGCCGGAGTTTCGTTTGAGAAACTTAAAGCGTTTTCGTACAGTCCAAGCGCTAATTTTAAGTTCGTCTGATTGCACACTCGCGCTGTTTATATCCTCTTCCTCATTTGGAGTCAGAGGTTTTTTTCGTTAAATCCTAAATCATCTTTCTGTGCAAACATCTAATTTAGATAGACAGATGTTTATTAAAATCTAGTTTAGCGCTACGCTTAATTTCTCCAACCGCCAAATTGCCCAATCCAGTTACTTTCGGCATAATTCTCTTTTACTTTTTTTATTTTTATTCAGAATTAAAACCGCTTCAGGAACACTAAACTAAAATAAAAGAAAATATATTATTAAATGAATAAGTATATAATGAACAAAAAGATCTAAAATCATTAAAATCCTTAAATCAAACGTGCCAGTTCAAAGCTTGCAGACAAGCCTCATACATTGGTGCCAGAATTTCCTTTTGCTTTTTTATTGAAGTATTTTTAAAGAAAAAACACACGCAAACTTCAAATTGTATGAGGAATGTTTATTATCATTCGAAAGAACATTCCTTTTCATTAATCTCTTACAAATGTTGGCCGCGGCTACGTCCCAGATGGTTGAGTCGAATTTTCGATGACTCGTTCGAGCATTTCGACTGGTAACTGGCGAATGACATGATATTTTCCTCCAATGTCTGAATCAAAGCAGGGATTCTCCGCATAGACTACATATTCATTGACCCAGAATAGGCCTCATTGGTGAACAAAATTTGGCTCGAAAACGTCTCTTGAAAAGACAGTAGCCGTCGTGGAGAGCGAGCAGGGAAGTGGCGAATCGATTGCAAAGTTTCAGTTAATACACTTTCTTGATTGTTCAAACATTACAGTACCTATTACTGTTCGCTCCCTCGCTTTTTTTACTTAAAGATTTGAATGTTGACATTTTAATTCTAAAACTCT
>NW_024391489.1:0-1313 GCF_016617805.1 Bactrocera tryoni
TTCTTCCCAGCAGAATCGAAAGTTTTTTGTTTTTACTACACCACTCAGATAAAAGTGAGCCTCGTTGAAGAAGAAACAATCATTAAAACGATCGTTATCGTTTTCAATTTGTTCCGAAGCAAAATCAGCAAATTCATCACGTTTACGCTGGTTCAATGTTTTCAGTTCTTGAGTGAGAACAATTTTACATGGATTCAAGCTTCAATCCTTTTTCAAAAAACGCCAGGTTGTGGTTTGCGATAGTCCCAAAAGAGTCATAAGAGACTCGAAAGTTAGTGCATCCAAAGCACTATAAAGTGCGGAGGTGAAAATGTGTTAGTTTCGGGTTGTCTAACTGAAATGGTCTACCAAATCTGGTTACGGTCGAAAACAAATTGACAACATAGTCCTACATTCCGAAGCTCAGTACAAATTTAGAGTACAATGTGCAAAAAAAAGGCTTACAACATAGCTTTAGATACTAGTAGACAATGACCCAAAGTCAGGTTGAGAAAGAATATTTCTATCTAAAAACGGTAGTGGTCCAACCATATCCTGCCCAAACCCCCAAAAATTATGGCAATATTTGGTTGACCAATCTTCTTGTCGTTTCAATAAACGAGGGATTTTTAATAGTTTGTAGAACTCAAAAAAAAAAAATACTACAAACGCATGTAGAGAGTATTTATGCCTCAGTTTTTTGGTTGTAATGAATGCCAAAGGTGGCAACACTAAATATTGAAGCCCTACTTAGAAGATAACCTAATAATAACGGGTTTTTCAACGGGACGTCACAGAATTAGACAGATAGGGACAGCAAACGACGCCATATACTATATATATTTTCCCGCTCTTTTGACATTTCTTTTCAGTAAGGACTGACATTTCCTCATAGAAAGATATACGATCCAATAAAGAGTCGAATTGATTAAAATTTTCTACCGAAGTTCGAACTCAATGCAACTTTAACAGCGGGTTTTTTTCAATAAGAACGCTACAAAAATTGTTTACATAAAACAAAATTCAATGAAATTCTTACTCCTGTGAAAGTCACAGTGGCCAGTGTAGAATGCGGCAATGCTTAGCCAGAGTTTGTTCCTTGGGAGGTCGATTACATATTTAAACCGGCTGAGGTTGAAACCACCCATTAGCAACTTGGCATGGCGCATGTTGCCTATGTCTGCCTACTCCTTCTTCCTTGCGGCGCAGCTTCTTTATGGTATGAGGATCCACGATAGAGGGTTCAGGTGTTAGTGTATGCTGAGGAGCTGGCGAGCCTATCAGCCAGTTTATACCCGGGCGGTATGAAGAGTTTGGTGCGTGGTCCAGCAACT
>NW_024391490.1:0-1151 GCF_016617805.1 Bactrocera tryoni
AAACTTATTTAAGATAATTAACCTTCTTCATCTTGCTGAAGTTGGCATAAAGCCATAACGGCAGTGCATTTGGAAGAATTCGACAATCTTATATTCAGGTATAAAGTCGATTTTCTTGTATATACACATTTAGCAGTCGATATTGAGTTGCTTCAAATCATTAACATAAAATATTTAAGTTAGTTTACCTTCTTCATCTTGCTGAAGTAAACATAAAGCCATAACGGCAGTGCATTTGGAAGAATTCGACAATCTTATATTCAGGTATAAAGTCGATTTTCTTGTATATACACATTTAGCAGTCGATATTGAGTTGCTTCAAATCACTAATTTAACATATTTAAGTTAATTAAACTTCTTCATCTTACTGAAGTTGACATAAAGCCATAACGGCAGTGCATTTGGAAGAATTTCACAATCTTATATAAAGGTGTAAAGTCGATTTTCTTGTATTTTCACATTTAGCCATCGATATTGAGTTGCTTCAAATCATTTACTTTACTTATTTAAGTTAATTAACATTCTTCATCTTACTGAAGTTGACATAAAGCCATAACGGCAGTGCATTTGGAAGAACTTCACAATCTTATATTAAGGTATAAAGTCGATTTTCTTGTATATACACATTTAGCAATCGATATTGAGTTGCTTCAAATCATTAACATCAAATATTTAAGTTAATTAACCTTCTTCATCTTACTGAAGTTGACATAAAGCCATAACGGCAGTGCATTTGGAAGAATTCGACAATCTTATATTCAGGTATAAAGTCGATTTTCTTATATATACACATTTAGCAGTCGATATTGAGTTGCTTCAAATCATTAACATCAAATATTTAAGATAATTAACCTTCTTCATCTTGCTGAAGTTGACATAAAGCCATAACGGCAGTGCATTTGGAAGAATTCGACAATCTTATATTCAGGTATAAAGTCGATTTTCTTGTATATACACATTTAGTAGTCGATATTGAGTTGCCCTAAATCACTAATTTAACATACCTAAGTTAATTAACTTTCTTCATCTTACTGAAGTGTATATGAAGCCATAACGGCCGAGCATTAGGAAGAATTCTTCTTCTTCTTCTTCTTCTTAATTGGCATAGTCACCGCTTACGCGATTATAGCCGAGTTACCAACAGCGCGCCA
>NW_024391491.1:0-2432 GCF_016617805.1 Bactrocera tryoni
TTCTTCTAATTGGCGTAGACACTGCTCACGCTGATCATAGCCGAGTTATCAAACAGCGCGCTGCAATCGTTTCTTCTTTTCGCGTGTGGCGCCAATTGGATATTCCGACGTAGCCAGGTCCTTTCCTCCACTTGGTCCTTCCAACGGAGTGTGGAGGTCTTCCTTCCTCTGCTTTCGCAGGTACTGCGTCACTATGTCGAGTACTTGCGAGTAGCCATCCATCCGGACAACATGATCTAGCCAAGTGCATATGGAAAAAATTCCACAATTTTACATTTAGGTATAAAACCGACTTTCTTGCATGTACACATTTAGAAATACATATAAAGTTGCTTCAAATTATTAAATTCACATATTAAAGTTAATTAATCTTCTTCATCTTACTGAAGTTGGCATAAAGCCAAGACGGCTGTGCATTTGGAAAATTCCAGAATTTTACATTTAGTTATAAAACCGACTTTCTTGCATGTACACATTTAGAAATCCATATCAAGTTGCTTCAAATCATTAGCTTCACATATTAAAGTTAATTAACCCTCACCATCTTATTCAAGTTGACGTAAGACCATAACGGCAGTGCATTTGAAAAAAATTCCATACTTTAACATTTAGGTATAAAACCAAATTTCTTGCATGTACACATTTAGAAATCCATATCAAGTTGCTTCAAATTATTAAATTCACATATTAAAGTTAATTAACCCTCACCATCTTACTCAAGTTGACATAAGACCATAACGGCAGAGCATTTGGAAAAAATTCCATAATTTTACATTTAGGTATAAAACCAACTTTCTTGCATGTACACATTTAGAAATCCATATCAAGTTGCTTCAAATAAATAAATTCATATGTTAAAGTTAATTAACCCTCACCATCTTACTCAAGTTGACATAAGATCATAACGGCAGGTCATTTGGAAAAATTCCATAATTTTACATTTAGGTATAAATCCGACTTTCTTGCATGTACACATTAAGAAATCCATATCAAGTTGCCTCAAGTCATTAGCTTCACATATTAAAGTTTATTAATCTTCTTCATCTTACTCAAGTTGGCATAAAACCATAACGGCAGTGCATTTGGAAAAATTCCACAATTTTACATTAGGGTATAAAACCGACTTTCTTGTATGTGCACATTTAGAAATCCATATCAAGTTACCTCAAATCATTAGCTTAACATACTTAAGTTAATTAACCCTCACCATCTTACTCAAGTGCACATAAGACCATAACGGCAGTACATTAGGAAAAAATCCATAATTTTACATTTAGGTATAAAACCGACTTTCTTGCATGTACACATTTAGAAATCCATATCAAGTTGCCTCAAATCATTAGCTTCACATATTAAAGTTAATTAACCCTCACCATCTTACTCAAGTTGACATAAGACCATAACGGCAGTGCATTTGGAAAAATTCCATAATTTTACATTTAGGTATAAAACCGATTTTCTTGCATGTACACATTTAGAAATCCATATAAAGTTGCTTCAAATCATTAGCTTCACATATTAAAGTTAATTAACCCTCACCATCTTACTCAAGTTGACATAAGACCATAACGGCAGTGCATTTGGAAAAAATTCCATAATTTTACATTTAGGTATAAAACCGACTTTCTTGCATGTACACATTTAGAAATCCATATCAAGTTGTTTCAAATTATTAAATTCACATATTAAAGTTAATTAACTTTCTTCATCTTACTAAAGTTGGCATAAAGCCATAACGGCAGTGCATTTGGAAAATTCCAGAATTTCACATTTAGGTATAAAACCGACTTTCTTGCATGTACACATTTAGAAATCCATATAAAGTTTCTTCAAATTATTAAATTCACATATTAAAGTTAATTAACCCTCACCATCTTACTCAAGTTGACATAAGACCATAACGGCAGTGCATTTGGAAAAAATTCCATAATTTTACATTTAGGTATAAAACCGACTTTCTTGCATGTACACATTTAAAAAATCCATATCAAGTTAACTCAAATCATTAGCTTCACATATTAAAGTTAATTAACCTTCTTCATCTTACTCAAGTTGACATAAGCCAAACGCAGTGCATTTGGAAAATTCCAGAATTTTACATTTAGGTATAAAACCGACTTTCTTGCATGTACACATTTAGAAATCCATATCAAGTTGCTTCAAATTATTAAATTCACATATTAAAGTTAATTAACCCTCACCATCTTACTCAAGTTGACATAAGACCATAACGGCAGTGCATTTGGAAAAAATTCCATAATTTTACTTTTAGGTATAAAACCGGCTTTCTTGCATGTACACATTTAGAAATCCATATCAAGTTGCTTCACATTATTAAATTCACATATTAAAGTTAATTAATCTTCTTCATCTTACTGAAGTTGGCATAAAGCCAAGACGGCTGTGCATTTGGAAAATTCCAGAATTTTACA
>NW_024391492.1:0-1942 GCF_016617805.1 Bactrocera tryoni
TAACGGATTTATTCATAAATCGTCTATCTTATAGCTTACTGTTGATAAAAGTTCCAATTTCTAAGAAATCTAAATTGCGGCTGTTTGTATGAATAACTGAGGTTATGCGGAGTCGACATTTCAGAACAATGTCATACCTAATTATAACTATTTCCGCAACATTCCATCTAACGCATCCAATACCTAATTAGGGTGTAAAAGTAAACTTTAATAATTTATATAATATTTTAAAAATTTTCTGTACACGCTCTCTTATTTTCATTGGGATAACTCACATATTGGCCGATATATGCGATACAAAGTTAACCGGAAGTTCGAAAATCTAAGTGTTGGTCCGATTCAACCCATTTTTGACATACAGACATACCATTATAAGAGAAAGATTATCCCTTAGTTTCAGTTACATATATATCACACATTGACCGGGGACTGAAAAGTTTTTATTGGATTTAAACCATTTTTTGTCATAAAATGGCACACACTAAAGACATTATTCGTGCAAAGTTGCATCCCCTTATATTAAACGCTTCTTGATTTGTGTACTGGAAACTGAACGAATCAAGTGGAATTTAAGATTGTGCTATATGGGAAGTAGGCGTGGTTATTATCTGATTTCACTCATTTTCACAACGTGAGAATATGAATAAAATGCCACGTAACAAATTTTGTCGAAATCGGTTCGTCGGGTCCTAAGATATGGGATTTTAGCAAAAAGTGGATGGTACGGTGAAAACGCAATTGTGGTATGTCCGCGCATAACGCCCGAACCACAGCATGGAAAGACGTGAAGATTTTTCCTTTAGTCCTGGAGAAGGTCCTAACGGCGGCTTGTTTTTTTTTATCACCCTCGATTTCGCAATTTATATCTATATTTATAACTCAAGAACGGCTGAACCGATTTGCCTGAAAATTTGTGATGTGGTAGCTTGGAACCTCGGGACGGGGATTCCTATAGTTTTATGTTAAAAGTCACAACAATTCATAAATAAAAACAATTATATTTCAAAACATAAGCAAGTGTTCTATATTCATGTAAGAATTATTGAATATTTTAATACTTCAAAAAAAAATTACATAACACAGCTACTGGCAACCTTTACATATGTCTAAGGATTATAATGATTGTTGTTCCTAAACAACAATAATAGCTCACAAATATTCCTGAAGCATTGCACAGAAGAATGAAATATTTAAACGACAACGATCAAGTTTGTGCCCTCTAACGTGTGTGTCTGGGTTTTAGCTGTCGATTTTGCAGTAACATTCGATGAATGTTGAACAGGTTTACAATTAAATTTGGTTTTAAATTAACTTTTACTACAGTTCATAGACTCACTTGGCGAAAATTATATTGAAGTCATCCGCAAATGGTATGTATGTATGTATACCTAAATGTAGGATAAGCACAACCAAAAGTTTGTATTATATTTAGTTGATGTGAAAAACGACAACCGAAGGATTATATTAGAAATATGAGATTTAGATCAAGGTCTAATACAATTTTTTGTACTTCGTCTTCCATTCTTTTAAACCAAAGCCCTACAGAGCTATCATTTCAAATACACTAGAACACTGATCTGCAGACTTACACATTACAATTAAAAAAATAAATACATTTTCTGTTTTTAATCCCAGTCATCTTGGATTAAAAATTAGAAATTCCAACGACGAGATAAAAAAATTAATTGGTTTACGATGTCAATAAAAAATGTTGAGTGCTCCTTAACTAATCCATTATATTGTTATCATGTTTAATTATATCCTTGATAACAAAGAGCGAGCGGAGCGCGGGTTTAGACTAGTAACTCCTATAAAGCAAAAAATAAAAAGGCAAACGAAGAAGAGGAAATTTTAATAAAATTGTCAAATCAAATAAATAGGAAGACAGGACGTTAGGATTTAGAGGTGGGGGAGATAACACCACCAATATCAAAAAGCGCTT
>NW_024391493.1:0-1541 GCF_016617805.1 Bactrocera tryoni
TACATGTAATATATGTTAAACATAGTAACTGTGTAAAATCGTTAGAACATTTTAATATTTGAGTGAGTGCTTTAAAAATAGACAAATATAATTATTTAAGGCACATCTTTGTTTAACTTTAGCCGGTACCGCAGAGATCAATTATCATAAATAAAGGAAAGTGCGGGTATTTACAACTGGATCAATTTTAAAGATGTACCATTTGTTGACTCTCTCAAATCTTCAAATTTTCAATTAATCATTAAAGTTATTGAAACTAATCTATGAGTACAAGTATATCTAAAAATTCAAGAACTTCTTACTGAAATGTAAACGGAAAAGAAATGAAAAAGTACCAAATGTATCATTGACTGGCCTCAATCAGTATTTTGATAGGTGATACAAAGTTAAATCGAGCAGTAAGTGTGTAATGAGGTATCTACCAAAAAAACAAATAAGAAATTGTCTTAACTGTGACCCTCAACAAAGGAATTTAGGAGAGTAACGAGAATAAACGAACTGTTTATATCCGCTTTTCAAATAGGGATGATATGATTTCTAAGTGTCGTTTCGAAAAATATTTACAATTTCATCATGGAATATGTAATATGCATAAGAACAACATTTACAAATTATTAAATTTTATTTTCTAAATAATCTTTCCGCAATTGCAACTTTTCGTGCGCTTTTGCCATTTTGTGGCCGTAATATTCGTCCACTTGTGCTCGCTATTCGTCGATTTGTTGAAAATTTCGAGCGTAAGTTTGCTTTACATAACCTTCAAGTGCCAATAAGACAAATAAATGCTCGAAGTAATGAATATACTTGTATTGCTGCCGTTCAAGCAAGTGTTTCTGAAGACCGCAATTTGTCGATTCCAAAACGTTCTTAAGAATTGGCACTATCTCAAACCACAACCTGGGGAATTTTGAAAAAGAATTTGGGCTTGCATGCCAATAAAATTGTTCTCACTCAGGAACTAAAGCCATTGGCTCACCGTAAACGTCGTGAATTTGCTGATTTTCCTTTGAAGTATTTTGAAAACGATAACGATTTTCAAATCATCAGCATCATCTTCTCCTTTGAGGCTAACTTCCATCTGAGTGGTGCGGTAAATAATCAAAACCGTCGATTCTGGTGTGAAAAAAGTCCACAAATTATTCATGAATAATCATTACCTTGGACTTAATTGACAGTTTGGTGTAATTTTTAGTCTAGTGGAATCATCGGTTCATACTTCTTTCACAATGAAGCCGGTGATGCCATTACTGTAAATGGAAAACGGTATAGATAAATGGTAACCAACCTTACATCTGGTTCCAAAAAGACGGGGTTTCGTGCCACAAAGTACGTGCAACAACCGAATTATTGCGAGAAAAGTTTGGAATCCTATTATTTCAAGAAATTGTGAGATTGAATGGCTTTCAAGAAGTTGTGATTTAGCACCAACACCACTTCTTGCGGGGTTATTTGAATCTCTTGATCTTAAGCAATAAACCAAACCCTTCTCAAGCCATACTAGTCAATATGGAACAAACTATTCATGACATATGCCTTGATGA
>NW_024391494.1:0-2651 GCF_016617805.1 Bactrocera tryoni
TTTGATGTTATTGGAGTTGTCATAGAGTTGTCTTATAGCCATAACGACAGTGTATTTGGAGCAATTTCACAATCTTATATTAAGGTGTAGAATCGATTTTTAGTACATACACATTAAGCAATCGATATCAAGTTGCGTAAAATATGAACTTTACATATTTATGCTAATTAGCCGTTTTGATGTTATTGGAGTTGTCATAGAGTTGTCCTACAGCAATAGCGACAGTGTATTTCAAACAATTTTACAATCTTAATTTAAGGAGTGGAATCGATTCTTTAGTACATATACATTGAGCAATCAATATCAAGTTGCGTATAAATATGAACTTTACATATTTATGCTAGTTAGCCGTTTTGATGTTATTGGAGTTGTCATAGAGTTGTTATATAGCCATAACGACAGTGTATTTGGAAAAATTCCACAACCTCCTATTTAGGTTTAAATCGATTTTTTATTACATTCACATTTAGCAATCCATATCGAGTTGCGTAATAATGTGAGCTTTACATATTTATGCTAATTAGCCGTTTTGATGTTATTGGAGTTGTCATAAAGCTTCAACCGCAATGAATTTTGAATAATTTCACAATCTTATATTAAGGTGTAGATTCGTTTTCTTGGTACATACATATTAAGCAGTCGATATCAAGTTGCGAAAAAATATGAACTTTACATATTTATGCTAACTAGCCGTTTTGATGTTTTTGGAGTTGTCATAGAGTTGTCTTATAGCCATAACGACAGTGTATTTGGAGCAATTTCACAATCTTATATTAAAGTGTATAATCTATTTTTTAGTACATACACATTAAGCAATCGATATCAAGTTTTGTAAAAATATGAACTTTACATATTTATGCTAATTAGCCTTTTTGATGTTATTGGAGTTGTCATAGAGTTGTCTTAAAGCCATAACGACAGTGTATTTGGAGCAATTTCACAATCTTATATTAAAGTGTAGAATCGATGTTTTAGTACATACACATTAAGCAATCAATATCAAGTTGCGTAAATATATGAACTTTACATATTTCTGTTAATTAGCCGCTTTGATGTTTTTGGAGTTGTCATAGAGTTGTCTTATAGCCATAACGACAGTGTATTTGGAGCAATTTCACAATCTTATATTAAGGTGTAGATTCGATTTCTTGGTACATACATATTAAGCAGTCGATATCAAGTTGCGAAAAAATATGAACTTTACATATTTATGCTAACTAGCCGTTTTGATGCTATTGGAGTTGTCATAGAGTTGTCGTATAGCCATAACGACAGTGTATTTGGAGCAATTTCACAATCTTATATTAAGGTGTAGAATCGATTTCTTGGTACATACACATTAAGCAATCGATATCAAGTGCGGTAAAAATATGAACTTTACATATTTATGCTAATTAGCCGTTTTGATGTTATTGGAGTTGTCATAGAGTTGTCTTATAGCCATAACGACAGTGTATTTGGAGCAATTTCACAATCTTATATTAAGGTGTAGAATCGATTTTTTAGTACATACACATTAAGCAATCGATATCAAGATGCGTAAAAATATGAACTTTACACATTTCTGTTAGTTAGCCGTTTTGATGTTATTGGAGTTGTCATAGAGTTGTCGTATAGCCATGGCGATAGTGTATTGGGAGCAATTTTGCAATCTTATATTAAGGTGTAGAATCGATTTTTTGGTACATACACATTAAGCAATCGATATCAAGATGCGTAAAAATATGAACTTTACATATTTATGCTAATTAGCCGTTTTGATGTTATTGGAGTTGTCATAGAGTTGTCTTATAGCCATAACGACAGTGTATTTGGAGCAATTTCACAATCTTATATTAAGGTGTAGAATCGATTTCTTGGTACATACATATTAAGCAGTCGATATCAAGTTGCGTAAAAATATGAACTTTACATATTTATGCTAATTAGCAGTTTTGATGTTATTGGAGTTGTAATGGAGTTGTCCTAGAGTTGTTGTATTGCCATAATAACAGTGTATTTGGAGGAATTTTGCAATCTTATATTAAGGTGTAGAATTTATTTTTCAGTACATGCACATTAAGCAATCGATATCAAGTTGCGTAAAAATATGAACTTTACATATTTATGCTAATTAGCCGTTTTGATGTTATTGGAGTTGTCATAGAGTTGTCGTATAGCCATAACGACAGTGTATTTGGAGCAATTTCACAATCTTATATTAAGGTGTAGAATCGATTTTTTAGTACATACACATTAAGCAATCGATATCAAGTTGCGTAAAAATATGAACTTTACATATTTATGCTAATTAGCCTTTTTGAAGTTATTGGAGTTGTCATAGAGTTGTCGTATAGCCATAACGACAGTGTATTTGGAACAATCTAACAATCTTATATTAAGGTGTAGAATCGATTTTTTAGTACAAAAACATTAAGCAATCGATATCCAGTTGCGTAAAAATATGAACTTTAAATATTTCTTTTAATAAGCCGTTTTGATGTTTTTGGATTTGTCATAGAGTTGTCTTATAGCCATAACGACAGTGTATTTGGAGCAATTTCACAATCTTATATTAATGTGTAGAATCGATTTTTTAGTACATACACATCAAGCAATCGATATCAAGTTATCAGTATCAAGTATTTTAGGATTCAGTGAAAGTGGACGTG
>NW_024391495.1:0-1419 GCF_016617805.1 Bactrocera tryoni
AGACCGATTTCAATGAAATTCGGTATATAATGTTTTCTTAACACCCTGATGACATGTACGAAATATATGGGTGAAATCGGTTCACAACCCGCCTTCTTCTAATATAAAGCTATTTTGAATTCCATCTGATGCCTTCTCTGTATAATACGAGTATAAACATTAGGAACCAATGATGATAGCGGAATAAAACTTTACAAAAATACGGTATTTGAAAAATATTTAAATGACGAATAATGAAATCTCGATTATCACTTTACCATGCGAGAGTATAAAATGTTCGGTGACACCCGAACTTAGCCCTTCCTTACTTGTTATTTCATAGGAACTTATTTTTGAGAATCCTAATAAAAACATAAGGAATTATGTGAATAATATTATACTATATGTATGTACGTATTTGATTTTGAAAATTAGTTTCCTGTGGGTAGTTTATATACCTATGTTTAATAAAATATTTTAAATTTGATTACTAGTTATGTATAATTCTCAACAGTATTTCTCAAACAATAATAACGCCCTGCTAAAACACGTTTTATTTAAATATTATTATAGTGTCCGACCGAATAATCGGCATCGCCATCGACCATTATCGGCCAAGAAAATAAGAATCGGCACCGTCCAATTTTGGCCGATTCTTAACCGTTTATTTGTTCTTTTTTCGGATGACATTTCATTGTTTTATTTTTTCTTACCTTTTTAATTCCTATAAGGATTAAGAGGGTCATCCCAGTGATGTGCTGAAAAATATGGTTTTCTCTTTGTTCATAAATTGATTTTTTAACATGTCTACATTACGATAGAAAAGCGAGTGCGGAGCTCTGCGTGGCGGACTTGAAACCAGAAACGCGTTTGTCTCAAAACAGTGTTTTTGAAACTTTTCTCCATCGTATCTCAAAAATGGCTTGACTGAATAACTTGAAAATTTAAGGGAATGGAAAAAAATTCTCAAAATTTCAATATTTTTATATCAAAAAGCAAAATTCCCCACTTTCTTTCAAATGTCTACCAAAAGTCCACCAGTTCCAATAGGTGCTCCGACTCACTAGCGGTGAAATTCGGGGTACTATTGTGGTTTTCATCCATTTTCCATATAACTTGATGACATTCGTAAAACATATGTGACCCATAACGTTGCTATATAGCATAATCAAATTTTATAGAAATTAAGCATTTACTGTGAAACGCAAACGACTACTCAGTCTGCAACAATGCTTAGCAAAGATTTTATTTGGGCACAACTTAAGAATGGACTGTGAAACCGGGCATTACATAGTATACTGTCGACTTAAGTATATCTTAATAAATTATACTAAACTTAAAGTTCTTTCTGTAACCAGTAAACAGATAGAGCTTTAAGTTTATTATCATTTATTAACATATATTTCAACAATATAAATGCAATGTTGGGCTAAAAGTATT
>NW_024391496.1:0-2203 GCF_016617805.1 Bactrocera tryoni
TGCATTTCTCAATAGATTTCTTTTTACCAATTATTTATAATACCTGAAAAAGAAATATACTTCAAAATATAATTGATGAAATAGTGCTTTTCTTTGCATATTTAAAACAAGAACACACGTTAACTACGGCTGCACCGAAGCTAATATACCCTTCACAGGTGCATTTCTTTTAGTAACTATGTGTTCAGTTTGTATGGAAGCTATATACTATAGTTAGCCGATCTGAACAATTTCTTCGGAGATTACATTGTTGCATTAGAAAATACTCTATACCAAATTTCGTGAAGATATATTGTCGTGAAGCTTCCCATGCAAGCATTTGATTCCGAACCTTCAGTTTGTATGGCAGCTACGTGCTATAGTGATCCGATATAGGCAGTTCCGACAATTGAGAAAATTCTTAAAGAGAAAATGATGTTTGCAAATTTTCAAAACGATATATTAAAAATACAGACAGACGGACATGGCTAAATCGACTCAGCTCAACATACTGATATATACTATACCTTATAGGGTCTCCGACGCTTCCTTCTGGGTGTTACAAACTTCGTGACAAACTTAATATACCGTGTTCAGGCTATAAAAAGAAATAAAATCTATAATATTTGGAAGTGTTTACATTTATTTTAAACCTTTCAGTTATTATAAATGCTTTTATGAAAAAAATTTATTCTTTGTAGGAAAGAAACTTTTTGTGAGGATATCGTTTTTTAGTTGGTTTTTTTCTTTGGAAATTAAACATTTATCCGATTTTCAATTAAGTAGTCGAAAAGTCGTTTTCACTAGCCAGTTTTTGCAATAAACCATTTTATTATGTACCCTTGCAAAAAGTTTTTAACGAAGCGGACCTATCAAGCGTTTAATCTTTTTCCTACGTTTTTAGTAATTTTATGCTCGCAGGATATTTGTAGTATAAATTAATAGCTTTTAAATTTCAAAGAGGATCAAATACGGAAATTGTAAATAAAACCCGAAATAATTCATCAATATTTATTTTAGCGCCTTCAATGTAATCCACACCTGATGTAGTATACTTATACCAACGATTATTCCAGTTATGGAAACATTTTTCATAAGCACTTTTGGGATGGCCTTGAAAAAGCTCCTTCAGCTAATTCAGTTTTATCTCTTCGTTCGACTGAAAACGGTTTCTACGGAGCGGCAATTTTAGTTTAAGGAACAAGAAAATATCACACGGAGCCAACCTGGTGAACACAGAGGTTGATCCTTGTCATTCACTGCCTTTTTCGCTTTAAATTTGGTCACAATTATGGACTGTGTAAAATCCATGAATTGTTCTTCCACAATCCCGACCGTTTTCGACGAATATTCTCACGCAAGCTCCTCAATACGGCCAAATAGAACTCTGTCCCTCCGGAACTAATTCATTATGCACTAATCCACGAATTTCGAAAAAAATAATGAGCATCAATTTGATTTTTGAGCGGCTTTGGCGTGGATTTTTGGGTTCGGCTCGTTTTTCCCCTCCATTCCGATAATTGTTGACTTGTAAAGACAGTTCTCCGTGAACGTGGGATAAGAATTCGCACGATCAAGCATGTAAACTTTTTGAAAAAATTCAGCTTTATCGAGACAAGATGAGCAAGAACGCGTTTCATGCCCAAAGTATTCTTCACAATCATTCGAACGGAATCGCGAGAGATGTCGAGCTCTCTTGCCATCTCTCTAACACTTGCCTTTTTTTTCAAGCACCATATCCGTCCATTTTTTAATATTTTCATCCGTTAATTTTGTGCGTCGATTCATCACTATGGATGAGACTTGGTTATATCACCATGATCCTGAATCAACACAACAGGCTAAAGAGTGGTGTGAACCTGGCTGTTCGGCTTCGAAACGAGTTCCTGTCCGTAAATCAGCCAAGAAGGTTATGGCATCAGTTTTTTTTCGATGCAGTTGAAGGAAAAAATTCGTGTAAAAAGACCCAAAAGCATTTTGACAATGTCTAAAATCCATGAATTAAAGTTCGAATTGTTGAAGTATCCACCGTATTCACCAGATTTGACCCCCGGCGACTTCGATTTGTTTCCAGAACTCAAAAAATTTATGGGTGGCAAGTGTTTTTCATCAAATGGAGAGGTCATAACGAGATTACGCACCTGCGGTTGACATTGCAGTGGATATAACACATAACACTGTATCTCTCTTGTATAAATTCACTTCAAGCTTTCATTGTTTTGCT
>NW_024391497.1:0-1126 GCF_016617805.1 Bactrocera tryoni
AAACAAGTAAGGAAGGGCTAAGTTCGGGTGTCACCGAACATTTTATACTCTCGCATGGTAAAGTGATAATCGAGGTTTCATTATTCGTCATTTACATATTTTTCAAATACCGTATTTGTGTAAAGTTTTATTCCGCTATCATCATTGGTTCCTAATGTTTATACTCGTATTATACAGAGAAGGCATCAGATGGAATTCAAAATAGCTTTATATTGGAAGAAGGAGTGGTTGTGAATCGATTTCACCCATATTTCGTACATGTCATCAGGGTGTTAAGAAAATATTGTATACTGAATTTCATTGAAATCGGTTGACTAGTTCCTGAGATATGGTTTTTGGTCCATAAGTGGGCGGCGCCACGCCCATTTTCAATTTTTAAAAAAAGCCTGGGGGCAGCTTCCTTCTGCCATTTCTTCCGTAAAATTTAGTGTTTCTGACGTTTTTTGTTAGTCCGTTAACGCACTTTAGTGATATTCAACATAACCTTTGTATGGGAGGTGGGCGTGGTTAATATCCGATTTCTTCCATTTTTGAACTGTGTATGGAAATGCCTGAAGAAAACGACTCTGTAGAGTTTGGTTGGCATAGCTATAGTAGTTTCCGAGATATGTACAAAAAACTTAGTAGGGTGCGGGGCCACGCCCACTTTTCCAAAACAATTGCGTCCAAATATGCCCCTCCCTAATGCGATCCTTTGTGCCAAATTTCACTTTAATATCTTTATTTATGGCTTAGTTATGACAGTTTATATGTTTTCGGTTTCCGCCATTTTGTGGGCGAGGCAGTGGGCCGATTTTGCCCATCTTCGAACTTAACCTTCTTATGGAGCCAAGGAATACGTGTACCAAGTTTCATCATGATATCTCAATTTTTACTCAAGTTACAGCTTGCACGGACGGACGGATTGACAGACGGACGGACAGACAGACATCCGGATTTCGACTCTACTCGTCACCCTGATCACTTTGGTATATATAACCCTATATCTGACTCTTTTAGTTTTAGGACTTACAAACAACCGTTATGTGAAGAAAACTATAATACTCTCCTTAGCAACATTGTTGCGAGAGTATAAAAATAGAAAACTGTATGGTGGTCATCATTCCTGTTACAATTAAGAGCTCAT
>NW_024391498.1:0-4795 GCF_016617805.1 Bactrocera tryoni
GCTATTGCTATAGAACAATCTGTATGACAACTCCAATAACATCAAAACGGCTAATTTGCATAAATATGTAAAGTTCATATTTTTACGCTACCTGATATCGATTGCATAATGTGTATGTACCAAAAAATCAATTCTACACCTTAATTTAAGATTGTAAAATTGTTCTAAATACACTGTCGCTATTGCTATAGGACAACTCTATGACAACTCCAATAACATCAAAACGGCTAATTTGCATAAATATGTAAAGTTCATATTTTTACGCAACTTGATATCGATAGCTTAGTGTGTATGTATTAAAAAATCGATTCTACACCTTAATCTAAGATTGCAAAATTGTTCCAAATACACTGTCGCTATTGCTATAGGACAACTCTATGAACACTCCAATAACATCAAGACGGCTAATTAGCAAAAATATGTGAAATTCATATTTTTACACTACCTGATATCGATTGCATATTGTGTATGTATGAAAAAATCGATTCTACACCTTAATATAAGATTGTGAAATTGCTCCAAATTCAAAATTCACTGTCGCTATTGCTAAAGGACAACTCCATGACAACTCCAATAACATAAAAACGGCTAGTTAGCATAAATATGTAAAGTTCATATTTTTACGCTACCTGATATCGATTGCATAATGTGTATGTACCAAAAAATCAATTCTACACCTTAATTTAAGATTGTAAAATTGTTCTAAATACACTGTCGATATAGCTACAGAACAACTCTATGACAACTCCAATAACATCAAAACGGCTAATTAGCATAAATATGTAAAGTTCATATTTTTACGCAACCTGGTATCGATTGCATAATGTGCATGTACCAAAAAATCAATTCTACACCTTAATTTAAGATTGTGAAGCTGTTCCAAATACACTGTCGCTATATCTATACGACAACTCTATGACAACTCCAATAACATCAAAACGGCTAATTAGCATAAATATGTAAAGTTCATATTTTTACGCAACCTGGTATCGATTGCATAATGTGCATGTACCAAAAAATCAATTCTACACCTTAATTTAAGATTGTGAAGCTGTTCCAAATACACTGTCGCTATATCTATACGACAATTCTATGACAACTCCAATAACATCAAAACGGGTAATTAGCAAAAATATGTAAAGTTCATATTTTTACGCAACTTGATATCGATTTCTTAATGTGTATGTATCGAAAAATCGATTCTACACCTTAACTTAAGATTGTGAAATTGCTCCAAAGACACTGTCGTTATGGCTATACGACAACTCTATGAAAGCTCCAATAACATCAAAACGGCTAATTAACAGAAATATGTAAAGTTCATATTTTTACGCATCTTGATATCGATTGCTTAATGTGTATGTATGTATTCAAAAATCAATTCTACACCTTAATTTAGGATAGTTTAGTTGCTCCAAATACATTGTCACTATTGCTATAGGACAACTCTATGACAACTCCAGTAACATCAAAACGGCTAGTTAGCATAAATATGTATGTAAAGTTCATATTTTTACGCATCTTGATATCGATTGCTTAATGTGTATGTATGTATTCAAAAATCAATTCTACACCTTAATTTAGGATAGTTTAGTTGCTCCAAATACATTGTCGCTACTGCTATAGGACAACTCTATGACAACTCCAGTAACATCAAAACGGCTAGTTAGCATAAATATGTATGTAAAGTTCATATTTTTACGCAACTTGATATCGATTGCATAATGTGTATATACAAAAAAATCAATACTACACCTTACTTTCGGATTGCTAAATTGTTCCAAATACACTGTCGCTATTGCTATAGGACAACTCTATGACAACTCCAATTAAAATCAAAACGGCTAATGTGCCTAAATATGTAAAGTTCATATTTTTACGCTACCTGATATCGATTGCATATTGTGTATGTATCAAAAAATCGATTCTACACCTTAATATAAGATTGTGAAATTGCTCCAAAGACACTGTCGTTATGGCTATACGACAACTCTATGACAACTCCAATAACATCAAAACGGCTAATTTGCATAAATATGTAAAGTTCATATTTTTACGCATCTTGATATCGATTGCTTAATGTGTATGTACCAAAAAATCAATTTTACACCTTAATTTAAGATTGCAAAGTTGTTCCAAATACACTGTCGCTATTGCTATAGGACAACTCTATGACAACTCCAATAACATCAAAACGGCTAATTAGCATAAATATGTAAAGTTCATATTTTTACGCAACTTGATATCGATTGCTTAATGTGTATGTATCAAAAAATCGATTCTACACCTTAATTTAAGATTGCAAAGTTGTTCCAAATACACTGTCGCTATTGCTATAGAACAACTCTATGACAACTCCAATAACATCAAAACGGCTAATTTGCATAAATATGTAAAGTTCATATTTTTACGCATCTTGATATCGATTGCATAATATGTATGTACCAAAAAATCAATTTTACATCTTAACTTTTGAATTTTGACATACAGATTTTGTATGCTGTTCCCCAGGGGTCTTCGTTTGCTTCCTCACAGAGTTTTTCAAAACACTTCTTTTTACTACGACAAATGGCTGACTTTAGAAGCTTCTTTTGACTTTTAAATATAATCCTAAGACTGCTTTCATTTTCTTCGCTCCGAATACGTTGTAGGCGGCGGATAGCTGAGTTGCAGAGTTTTCTGAGCCCAGCTATTTCTTCATTCCACCAATACACTGGCCTTCGGTTGTTGTGGTGTGCTGTCCTACGCATGGTTGCGTCGCAAGCTGTGGACAATTTTTTCCGCACTGCGGATACCAAGTGCGCGGCGTCTTCGCCTTGTATATTTTCTGAACTCCAGACCATCTCAAAAAGTTCGGCATCAAAGTCTTTTTGTTTCCAAGTTCGTTTTTGGCATATGCTCCTGCTGCGGCGTTCCGTCCCTCCGGCATATGAGACTTCGGCAATAATAGCCATGTGGTCACTATTTGTAATTGTGTCAGACACCGCCCACTTAATGTGCCTACAAAGGGCGTCGTTGGCGAACATGAGATCGATTATGGAGCCTTTGTTACCTTTTTGAAATGTATTTTGCGTTCCGCTATTCAGGATCGTAAGATTCGTTTGGCCGAGGAATTCAAGTAGTAGACGCCCACGGTGGTTTGTGCGCCTACTACCCCAAGCGGTCGACCACGCATTGAAGTCGCCTGCGATTATAATTGGGGATTTTCCTTTGGTTTCTAGAGCAAGTTCCAGGAGGAAGTCTTCAAAATCCTTAACTGAAGCACTGGGAGGAGCATAGCAGCTATCAAAGTAAATGCCTCGTATATTTGCCCATGTGAAAAAATTATGTCCTTCGGAGCGAGACATAACTGGTTGCCCTTTACATGACCATATTGCAGCCTTTCCAGATATGTCTGTAGTCCAGGTGCTTTCCGAACGCTGGGAGTATTGCTCGGTTAGTAAGGCGACATCAATGTTTTCTTCAAATGCTGTCTGTTCAAGCAGATATTGTGCTGCAGCGCAGTGATTTAGATTTAATTGCAAAATTTTCATTTCCCCAAAGATTTCGCCATCTCCAAGTACTTAGGACAAGTAGTACTCAAGGCTGAGTGTGCTCCCTTACAAAGCATGCAGCTAGGATCGTTGGTGCATGACTTCGCTACATGTCCACCGGCTCCACAACGTGTACACAGTGACGACCTGTCAACAGGGTTGCAGCATTTGTGCGCCATGTGCCCCAGATGGAAACACCTAAAGCAACGGGGAATAGGTGAGTATTCCCGGAGGCGACATACAGACCACCCGATCTTTATTTTGCCTACCTTGAGCGCAGTCTTGGCGTCCTGGGCTCGCAGGCATAAGATTGCTATTTGCGTTCCGCTTCGGGTCTTTCGTATGCTCTTAATGTTTATTTTTCCCAGATTTTCTATACCGCACTCTTTTTGCAAAGCTTCGCAAATCTCTTCTGGGGAAGTTATTTCGTACAAATCCTTGCACATAATCATGACGTTGTGGGTTTTTGGCTGTATCACAGCCATTTCCCCGACCACTCCTTCTAAGGCACTTTGGAACGATTCGGTTCTCTTATCCGCTTGGTGTTTCAGCTCTAATAGCAGGTCTCCTTTCAGCGTTTTTCTTATGTACGTTACGCTTGAGCCCAATTCCTCTAAGCCACTAACGCCTTTTATTTTACGGAGAATATCCGCATATGATGCACCATCCTTTTTTGTAATTATGATGGCGTCTGGCCTCGATCTAATTTTCTTTTCGAGTGGTCTTCGTTTCTTCACAACGTCCACCCAAGCTTCGCCTGCGTTGGGTCTAACCGTTGTATTGGCTTGTATTAATTTTGCTGCTTCGCTGTAGGTGGGCTGCTCCATTTTGCTTACATTTTTTGGCTTTTTAGTCGGAGGTAAAAAGCCTATTGCCTCACGCAGCCTTTTCGGGGTATTTACCTCCTTACTCATTGGGGAGACCTGGGATGCTTTCCCTACCATAATCCTTTTGGGTAGGTTTTTTCGTGTTTCCGCCTTAGCATGTAGCGCCACTATGTTGCTTACCAGGTCGCGCATGGCCTGGTTTATGTGCCTTTGGCCAGCCATCATGTTTTCCAGCTCTTTTATTTTACTACCCAACTGCTTAAAGTTTTGGATAGTTTCGCTACTTTGTATATTTTCAGAGGGTTTGCCACCTTCAGTTATGTGGTTGGCATTTTCGCATTCTCTTTTTGATCCAGCAGCGTTGGATATCTCATTTTTTTCCGTTAGGAGGTGTTCTCATAATTTTCGAGTTCCTTCTAAACGGATTCTCGGGGT
>NW_024391499.1:0-2044 GCF_016617805.1 Bactrocera tryoni
GAAATGCATTTGGAAACAATCCACAATCTTATGTTTAGGTATAACATCGATTTTATTGTATGTACACATTTAGCAATCAAAAATGAGTTGCCTCAATTCATTTCCTTCACTTATTTAAGGTAATTAACCTTCTTCATCTTACTGAAGTGGATCTAAAGCCATAAAGCAGTGCATTTGGTGAATTCCACATTCTTATATTTAGGTATAAAGTCGATTTTCTTGTATGGTCACATTTAGCAATCGAAATTGAGTTGCTTCAAATCATTTCCTTCACTTATTTAAGGTAATTAACCTTCTTCATCTTACTGAAGTGGACATAAAGCCATAACGGCAGTGCATTTGTAAAAATTCCGCAATCTTATATTTAGGTATAAAGTCGATTTTCTTGTATGTACACATTTAGCAATCGATATTGAGTTGCTTCAAATCATTTCCTTCACTTATTTAAGGTAATTAACCTTCTTCATCTTACTGAAGTGGATCTAAAGCCATAAAGCAGTGCATTTGGTGAATTCCACATTCTTATATTTAGGTATAAAGTCGATTTTCTTGTATGTACACATTTAGCAATCGATATTGAGTTGCTTCAAATCATTTCCTTCACTTATTTAAGGTAATTAACCTTCTTCATCTTACTGAAGTGGACATAAAGCCATAACGGCAGTGCATTTGTAAAAATTCCGCAATCTTATATTTAGGTATAAAGTCGATTTTCTTGTATGTACACATTTAGCAATCGATATTGAGTTGCTTCAAATCATTTCCTTCACTTATTTAAGGTAATTAACCTTCTTCATCTTACTGAAGTGGACATAAAGCCATAACGGCAGTGCATTTGTAAAAATTCCGCAATCTTATATTTAGGTATAAAGTCGATTTTCTTGTATGTACACATTTAGCAATCGATATTGAGTTGCTTCAAATCATTTCCTTCACTTATTTAAGGTAATTAACCTTCTTCATCTTACTGAAGTGGACATCATTTCCTTCACTTATTTAAGGTAATTAACCTTCTTCATCTTACTGAAGTGTATCTAATTTATCGATATTGAGTTGCTTCAAATCATTTCCTTCACTTATTTAAGGTAATTAACCTTCTTCATCTTACTGAAGTGTATCTAAAGCCATGAAGCAGTGAATTTGGTGAACTCCACATTCTCATATTTAGGTATAAAGTCGATTTTCTTGTATATACACACTTAGCAATCGAAAATGAGTTGCTTTAAATCATTTACTTCACTTATTTAAGGTAATTAGCCTTCTTCGTCTTACTGAAGTAGATCTAAAGCCATAAAGCACAGCATTTGGTGAACACCACATTCTTATATTTAGGTATAAAGTCGATTTTCTTGTATATACACACTTAGCAACCGATATTGAGTTGCTTCAAATCATTTCCTTCACTTATTTAAGGTAATTAACCTTCTTCATCTTACTGAAGTGGACATAAAGCCATAACGGCAGTGCATTTGTAAAAATTCCGCAATCTTATATTTAGGTATAAAGTCGATTTTCTTGTATATACACATTTAGCAACCGATATTGAGTTGCTTCAAATCATTTCCTTCACTTATTTAAGGTAATTAACCTTCTTCATCTTACTGAAGTGGACATAAGGCCATAACGGCAGCGCATTTGGAAAAATTACACATTCTTATATTTAGGTATAAAGTCGATTTTCTTGTATATACACATTTAGCATTCGATATTGAGTTAATTTAAATCATTTGCTTCACTTATTCAAGATAATTAACCTTCTTCATCTTACTGAAGTTGACATAAAGCCATAACGGCAGCGCATTTGGAAAAATTCCACAATCTTATATTTAGGTATAAAGCCGATTTTCTTGTCTATACACATTAGCAACCGATATTGAGTTGCTTCAAATCATTTACTTTACTTATTTAAGATAATTAACCTTCTTCATCTTACTGAAGTTGACATAAAGCCATAACGGCAGCGCATTTGGAAAAATTCCACATTCTTATATTTAGGTATAAAGTCGATTTTCTTGTATATACACATTTAGCATTCGATATTGAG
>NW_024391500.1:0-2079 GCF_016617805.1 Bactrocera tryoni
CGACTTTATACCTGAATATAAGATTGTCGAATTCTTCCAAATGCACTGCCGTTATGGCTTTATGTCAACTTCAGTAAAATGAAGAAAGTTAATTACCTTAAATAATCGATGTTAATGATTTAAAGCAACTCAATATCGACTGCTAAATGTGTATATACAAGAAAATCGACTTTATACCTGAATATAAGATTGTCGAATTCTTCCAAATGCACTGCCGTTATGGCTTTATGTCAACTTCAGTAAGATGAAGAAGGTTAATTAACATAAATATGTTAAAGTAATGATTTGAAGAATCTCAATATAGACTGCTAAATGTGTATATACAAGGAAATCAACTTTGATCCTGAATATAAGATTGTCGAATTCTTCCAAATGCACTGCCGTTATGGCTATATGTGCACTTCAGTAAGGTGAAGAAGGTTAATTAACTTAAACATTTGATGGTAATGATTTGAAGCAACTCAATACTGACTGCTAAATGTGTATATACGAGAAAATCGACTATATACATGAATATGACATTGTCGAATCCTTTGAAATGCACTGCCGTTATGGCTTTATGTCAACTTCAGTGAGATGAAGAAGATAAATTAACTTAAATATGTTAAATTAATGATTTAAAGCAACTCAATATCGACTGCTAAATGTGTATATACAAGAAAATCGACTTTATACCTGAATATAAGATTGTCGAATTCTTCCAAATGCACTGTCGTTATGGCTTTATGTCAACTTCAGTGAGATGAAGAAGATAAATTAACTTAAATATGTTAAATTAATGATTTAAGGCAATTCAATATCGACTGATAAATGTGTAAGTACAAGAAAATCGACTTTATACCTGAATATAAGATTGTCGAATTCTTCCAAATGCACTGCCGTTATGGCTTTATGTCAACTTCAGTAAGATGAAGAAGGTTAATTAACTTAAATATGTTAAATTAATGATTTAAAGCAACTCAATATCGACTGCTAAATGTGTATATACAAGAAAATCGACTTTATACCTGAATATAAGATTGTCGAATTCTTCGAAATGCACTGCCGTTATGGTTTTATGTCAACTTCTGTAAAATGAAGAAGGTTAATTAACTTAAGTTGGTCAAATTAGTGACTTAAAGACACTCAATATCGACTGCTAAATGTGTAAGTACAAGAAAATCGACTTTATACCTGAATATAAAATTGTCGAATTCTTCCAAATGCACTGCCGTTATGGCTTTATGTCAACTTCAGGAAGTTGAAGAAGGTTAATTAACTTAAAAACATGTGTTAAATTAATGATTTAAAGCAACTCAATATCAACTGCTTATTGTGCATATACAAGAAAATCGACTTTATACCGGAATATGAGATTGTCGAATTCTTCCAAATGCACTGCCGTTATGGCTTTATGTCAACTTCAGTAAGATGAAGAAGGTTAATTAACTTAAACATGTTAAAGTAATGATTTGAAGCAACTCAATATCGACTGCTAAATGTGTATATACAAGAAAATCGACTTTATACCTGAATATAAGATTGTCAAATTCTTCCAAATGCACTGCCGTTATGGCTTTATGTCAACTTCAGTAAGATGAAGAAGGTTAATTAACTTAAATATGTTAAAGTAATGATTTGAAGCAACCCAATATCGACTGCTAAATGTGTATATACAAGAAAATCGACTTTATACCTGAATATAAGATTGTCAAATTCTTCCAAATGCACTGCCGTTATGGCTTTATGTCAACTTCAGTAAGATGAAGAAGGTTAATTAACTTAAATATGTTAAAGTAATGATTTGAAGCAACCCAATATCGACTGCTAAATGTGTATATACAAGAAAATCGACTTTATACCTGAATATAAGATTGTCAAATTCTTCCAAATGCGCTGTCGTTATGGCTTTATGTCGACTTCAGGAAGATGAAGAAGGTTAATTAACTTAAATATGTTAAAGTAATGATTTGAAGCAACTCAATATCAATTGTTGATTGTGTATATACAAGAAAATCGACTTTATACCTGAATATAGGAATGTCGAATTCTTCCAAATGCACTGCCGTTATGGCTTTATGTCAACTTCAGTAAGATGAA
>NW_024391501.1:0-4266 GCF_016617805.1 Bactrocera tryoni
AATACTTTAGCCGCTAGAGCGTTTACAAAGTTGAAACAAACATGTGATTTTTCTCAAAACACTTCATTTGTTTGTGAGCACTATTGCCTCGCTCCTGGTAGGGATAGAAAACAGGTTGAGGGCTTTTGTAAAAGCTCCTTAAATTATCTAACCGATGCTGTTTATTTGACCCACCTACGTCTAATACTTTAGCCGCTAGAGCGTTTACAAAGTTGAAACAAACATGTGATTTTTCTCAAAACACTACATTTGCTTGTGAAGACTATTGCCACGCTCCTGGTAGGGATAGAGAATAAGTTGAGGGCTTTTCTAAAAGCTCCTTAAATTATCTAACCGATGCTATTTATTTGATCCACCTACATCGAATACTTTAGCCGCTTGAGCGTTTACAAAGTTGAAACAAACATGTGATTTTTCTCAAAACACTACATTTGTTTGTGAGCACTATTGCCTCGCTCCTGGTAGGGATAGAAAACAGGTTGAGGGCTTTTGTAAAAGCTCCTTAAATTATCTAACCGATGCTATTTATTTGACCCACCTGCTTCGAATACTTTAGCCGCGAGAGCGTTTACAAAGTTGAAACAAACATGTGATTTTTCTCAAAACACTACATTTGTTTGTGAACACTATTGCCTCGCTCCTAGTAGGGATAGAAAACAGGTTGAGGGCTTTTCTAAAAGCTCCTTAAATTATCTAACCGATGCTATTTATTTGATCCACCTACGTGGCATACTTTAGCCGCTAGAGCGTTTACAAAGTTGAAACAAACATGTGATTTTTCTCAAAACACTACATTTGTTTGTGAGCACTATTGCCTCGCTCCTGGTAGGGATAGAAAACAGGTTGAGGGCTTTTCTAAAAGATCCTTAAATTATCTAACCGATGCTATTTATTTGACCCATCTGCGTCGAATACTTTAGCCGCTAGAGCGTTTACAAAGTTGAAACAAACATGTGATTTTTCTCAAAACACTACATTTGTTTGTGAGCACTATTGCCTCGCTCCTGGTAGGGATAGAGAATGAGTTGAGAGCTTTTCTGAAAGATCCTTAAATTATCGAACCGATGCTTTTTATTTGACCCACCTACATCGAATACTTTAGCAGCTAGAGCGTTTACAAAGTTGAAACAAACATGTGATTTTTCTCAAAACACTACATTTGTTTGTGAACACTATTGCCTCGCTCCTGGTAGGGATAGAAAACAGGTTGAGGACTTTTCTAAAAGATCATTCTCAAAACACTACATTTGTTTGTGAACACTATTGCCAGGCTCCTGGTAGGGATACAAAATAGGTTGAGGGCTTTTCTAAAAGCTCTCTAAATTATCTAACCGATGCTATTTACATGACCCACCTACGTCGAATACTTTAGCCGCTAGAGCGTTTACAAAGTTGAAACAAACATGTGATTTTTCTCAAAACACTACATTTGTTTGTGAACACTATTGCCAGACTCCTGGTAGGGATAGAAAACAGGTTGAGGGCTTTTCTAAAAACTCCTTAAGTAGAAGGGATAGAAAGTTGAAACAAACATGTGATTTTTCTCAAAACACTACATTTGTTTGTGAACACTATTGCCAGGCTCCTGCTAGGGATAGAAAACAGGTTGAGGGCTTTTCTAAAAGATCCTTAAATTATCTAACCGATGCTATTTATTTGACCCACCTACGTCGAATACTTTAGCCGCTAGGGCGTTTACAAAGTTGAAACAAACATGTGATTTTTCTCAAAACACTCCATTTGTTTGTGAGCACTATTGCCTCGCTCCTGGTAGGGATAGAGAATGAGTTGAGGGCCTTTCTAAAAGATCCTTAAATTATCTAACCGATGTTGTTTATTTGACCCACCCACATCGAATACTTTAGCCGCTAGAGCGTTTACAAAGTTGAAACAAACATGTGATTTTTCTCAAAACACTACATTTGTTTGTGAACACTATTGCCTCGCTCCTGGTAGGGATAGAAAACAGGTTGAGGGCTTTTCTAAAAGCTCCTTAAATTATCTAACCGATGCTATTTATATGACCCACCTACGTCGAATACTTTAGCCGCTAGAGCGTTTACAAAGTTGAAACAAACATGTGATTTTTCTCAAAACACTACATTTGTTTGTGAACACTATTGCCTCGCTCCTGGTAGGGATAGAAAACAGGTTGAGGGCTTTTCTAAAAGCTCCTTAAATTATCTAACCGATGCTATTTATATGACCTACCTACGTCGAATACTTTAGCCGCTAGAGCGTTTACAAAGTTGAAACAAACATGTGATTTTTCTCAAAACACTCCATTTGTTTGTGAGCACTATTGCCTCGCTCCTGGTAGGGATAGAGAATGAGTTGAGGGCCTTTCTAAAAGATCCTTAAATTATCTAACCGATGTTGTTTATTTGACCCACCCACATCGAATACTTTAGCCGCTAGAGCGTTTACAAAGTTGAAACAAACATGTGATTTTTCTCAAAACACTACATTTGTTTGTGAACACTATTGCCTCGCTCCTGGAAGGGATAGAAAACAGGTTGAGGGCTTTTCTAAAAGATCATTCTCAAAACACTACATTTGTTTGTGAACACTATTGCCAGGCTCCTGGTAGGGATACAAAATAGGTTGAGGGATTTTCTAAAAGCTCTCTAAATTATCTAACCGATGCTATTTATATGACCCACCTACGTCGAATACTTTAGCCGCTAGAGCGTTTACAAAGTTGAAACAAACATGTGATTTTTCTCAAAACACTACATTTGTTTGTGAACACTTTTGCCTCGCTCCTGGTAGGGATAGAAAACAGGTTGAGGGCTTTTCTAAAAGCTCTCTAAATTATCTAACCGATGCTATTTATATGACCCACCTACGTCGAATACTTTAGCCGCTAGAGCGTTTACAAAGTTGAAACAAACAGGTGATTTTTCTTAAAACACTACATTTGTTTGTGAGCACTATTGCCTCGCTCCTGGTAGGGATAGAAAATGAGTTGAGGGCTTTTCTAAAAGCTTCTTAAATTATCTAACCGATGCTATTTATTTGAACCACCTACATCGAATACTTTAGCCGCTAGAGCGTTTACAAAGTTGAAACAAACATGTGATTTTTCTCAAAACACTACATTTGTTTGTGAACACTATTGCCTCGCTCCTGGTAGGGATAGAGAATAGATTGAGGGCTTTTCTAAAAGCTCTTTTAATTATCTAACCGGTGCAATTTATTTGACCCACCTACTTCGAAAAACTACCTTTGTTTGTGAACACTATTGCCACGCTCCTGGTAGGGATAGAGTTGCAATTTATTAGATCGACCTACGTCGAATACTTTAGCCGCTAAAGCGAATAAGTTGAGGGCTTTTCTAAAGGCTCCTTTAATTATCTAACCGATGCTGTTTATTTGACCCACTAACGTCGAATACCTTAGCCGCTAGAGCGTTTGCAAGGGTGAAACAAAAATGTGATTTTCTCGAAAAACCACATTTGTTTGTGAACACTATTGCCACGCTCCTGGTAGGAACAGAGAAGAAGTAGAGAGCTTTTTTAACAGCCCTTTAAATTATATAACCAGTCCAGTTTATTTGACCCACCTACGTCGAACACTTTAGCCGTAAGAGCGTTTACAAAGTTGAAATAAAAATGTGGTTTTCTCAAAAAACTACATTTGTTTGTTAACATTATTGCCACGCTCCTAGTAGGAATAGATAATAAGTTGAGGGCTTTTCTAAAAGCTCCTTAAATTATCTAACCGATGCTATTTATTTGACCCACCTACATCGAATACTTTAGCCGCTAGAGCGTTTACAAAGTTGAAACAAACATGTGATTTTTCTCAAAACACTACATTTGTTTGTGAACACTATTGCCTCGCTCCTGGTAGGGATAGAAAACGAGTTGAGGGCTTTTCTAAAAGCTCCTTAAATTATCTAACCGATGCTGTTTATTTGACCCACCTACATCGAATACTTTAGCCGCTAGAGCGTTTACAAAGTTGAAACAAACATGTGATTTTTCTCAAAACACTCCATTTGTTTGTGAGCACTATTGCCTCGCTCCTGGTAGGGATAGAAAACGAGTTGAGGGCTTTTCTAAAAGCTCCTTAAATTATCTAACCGATGCTGTTTATTTGACCCACCTACATCGAATACTTTAGCCGCTAGAGCGTTTACAAAGTTGAAACAAACATGTGATTTTTCTCAAAACACTACATTTGTTTGTGAGCACTATTGCCTCGCTCCTGGTAGGGATAGAGAATGAGTTGAGAGCTTTTCTAAAAGATCCTTAAATTATC
>NW_024391502.1:0-1457 GCF_016617805.1 Bactrocera tryoni
GCCGATATATTGGCTCCAGCTGTACTTGCGAAAAGTGCCAGAGCCGATATATCGGCTCCCGCCTTGTAGCGGTTTACTACTCTATAAATGATCTAATTCCATTACAAGATAATTGAAAAAAAAAATATTTTTTTGTTTGAACTCTTTGTGGACGACATTTTTCCTATCGCTTGGAGGTACCGAAATTTAATATAAACACCGATGGTCGCCGCTCAGGCGACATCCGACCTGCGGCCTAGTTCTGTTTTGTATTTGTTATGTAATATTGTTTACCTTGTTACAAAATATATATTGGAATTACGAAGTATATACTATACTTTATAATTGACCAATATAAACTATGATGAAAAGATGACTGCTTGTATGTGCAGATACGTTTTCTACAAGAGATCTCAAATTCATTTCATTTACAAACGTTTATATCCTTGTTTTTTCTATAATTTTCAAATGAGTTTGAAAAACCTAGTGTCATTGTTTAGTTCTGTATTTCATACTTGTAAATATCTGGAGATCATCACATTGTCTCATCAAAAATCTCTTAAATTTTCAGTAACCATTGCATTCCTCTCAACCTTTATAAAAAGATTATATTTGTCAAAAATACTCCTCGAGGAAATATATGATATATAATATGAAGCCTATGAACAACAAATTCATGTCTCATTAAAAATCGTTTTTGTGTTAAGGGGGTATTCTGGTCTAGAAATTTAAAAAAATCGAAATTTTTTTTATTTTCAAAGTTTAACTATTCAAGAATATGTGTACAAGAGGATTTTTCAAAATTCAAACTATTTTCGGAGATATAGGCATTTTTCTGACCCGCCATCCAAACTGGTTCGGCCGGAACCGGAACTGGCCGGAACTAATCGAACAAAAGACTTTACGCGAAACTTTAAACGCGTTTTTCTCAAAACTGACTTTTTCGGAACGATACCCACGATTTCTCAGGTTATAATGGACCGATTTACTTGAAATTTTTATAGAGTCTTCCTTATAGGCTTGTCTATGGTTGGAACTAGCCCCATCCCCAAATTTTTATTTTTATTATTTTTAAAAAATTCGAAATAGTAAGAAAAAGTGATCCAAAAAAACTTTTTTTTCCATTTTTTTGTGAAAAAACTTTTTTCTCACTTTTCCGTAGTTCCGGACATTGCGACAGTATTCTAGATTAATAATCTTTTTTTTTTGATTTCAGATAACTAGGAGGGTTGAATCATGGGTATGGTCACGTGGAAATTTTTAGAGCCCCCACTTCGTCAGCTCACAATTTTTGAAATTTTTTACTTTTGCTTCTAGACCAGAATACCCCCTTAAACTATAAAGATTCCAAAGTTTCATTAAACAGTTCAGCTTTTTATTTACAGACGTTATAAGCATTGGTAAAACATTGATAAAAACTAAGAAAGTAACCGCAAAAAGGTTTTTCTCAAAATAGTGTTTTCAAAGTCGGTGACCGA
>NW_024391503.1:0-1111 GCF_016617805.1 Bactrocera tryoni
TTTATACTTTGTTGCAGCTTTTACTCAACACTCAATTCCGGCGTATAAATTATATGTCAATACAGAGTACCATATAGTGGTTTTGTTCATCTAACAGTTGTTTGTATCACCGAGCTAGATATAGGGTTATATATAGTAGAACTGTAATTTGGCATAGGGCGTCGCAGTAATAAGGGCTCCCTTAAAAAAAAATTGATAAAAGTTTTGAAAAATTGGGCGTGGCTCCGCCACATAATTTAGTAGTTTTGATGAAAACCGTTATATGGGGAGTGGGTGCGGTTATAATCCAAATTCACCAATTTCCACAGAGTGGGTAGAAATGCCAAATATATTTGTGTGAGCGAAATTAGCTATTATATCTTTAGTAGTTTAGAAGATATGTACGTTAAATTTATTATAGGGTAGTGTCAAGTCTATTTTTTTTTAATTTTTTCAACGATATATGCCCCTTCCTCACGCAACCAAAGGATCGGAATTGATTATATTAGGGATAATAAGTTTAGAGTTTTGACCAATTCCATTAATATGGTAAGTCATTTATATAATAAGGTTTGTTAGAATAACAGAAATTATTACGTATGCAGTCTGGCAACTCACTACTTTATCGTAAAGTTTGTCATTTTTGATGTTACACATACTGAGGACGTTTTTAATACGCTTTTATTAGCTTCACTTGTATGTATGTATGTATGTATGTCTGTTTGTAACCTTTTTAAGTGGTACTGAAGCCTAGAATATTTGAGCGACACTGTAGGAAGTCGATAGTTAGTATAAGCAGCTCCCCAAAAAGATGCGCTTAAAAGTATGCAACATCCATAAAAAACTAGTTTTGGTGACATTTGAATAGCATACTTAGTTGGGCGTCGACCGTTCATAAGATTCAACGTTGTACCAGAGAACGTTGTAAATATACGTTCTCTGGTTGTACTGTAGATGGTGCAGTAATTTATCTGGGCTCTCGACTGCTTGCTGCTGGACAAGCTTATGTAGCACTTAGTCGTTGTAGTAATGACATCCTTGATTTTCATCGTTCCACCGAGCACTCAGAGTAGTCGCCTATATTCTCAAATTCGCAGAGCGACTCAAACTTAAAGTAAAGGGAGCAACTTGC
>NW_024391504.1:0-955 GCF_016617805.1 Bactrocera tryoni
GATTTTTTTGAGGTTAGGATTTTCATGCATTAGTATTTGACAGATCACGTGGGATTTCAGACATGGTGTCAAAGAGAAAGATGCTCAGTATGCTTTGACATTTCATCATGAATAGACTTACTAACGAGCAACGCTTGCAAATCATTGAATTTTATTACCAAAATCAGTGTTCGGTTCGAAATGTGTTTCGCGCTTTACGTCCGATTTATGGTCTACATAATCGACCAAGTGAGCAAACAATTAATGCGATTGAATGACCAAGTTTCGCACTCAGTTTACTTTATTTGACATTAAGAGCAACCACACGAATGCGTACAGTGCATACAGAAGAGAATATTGCGTCTGTTTCTGAGAGTGTGGCTGAAGACCGTGAAATGTCGATTCGTCGCCGTTCGCTGCAAAGATGCTGTTGGACGCAACGTTACGGTGAATGGCGATCGCTATCGTTCGATGCTAACAAACTTTTTGTTGCCAAAAATGGAAGAACTGAACTTGGTTGACATGTGGTTTCAACAAGATGGCGCTACATGCCACACAGCTCGCGATTCTATGGCCATTTTGAGGGAAAACTTCGGAGAACAATTCATCTCAAGAAATGGACCCGTAAGTTGGCCTCCAAGATCATGCGATTTAACGCCTTTAGACTATTTTTTGTGGGGCTACGTCAAGTCTAAAGTCTACAGAAATAAGCCAGCAACTATTCCAGCTTTGGAAGACAACATTTCCGAAGAAATTCGGGCTATTCCGGCCGAAATGCTCGAAAAAGTTGCCCAAAATTGGACTTTCCGAATGGACCACCTAAGACGCAGCCGCGGTCAACATTTAAATGAAATTATCTTCAAAAAGTAAATGTCATGAACCAATCTAACGTTTCAAATAAAGAACCGATGAGATTTTGCAAATTTTATGCGTTTTTTTTAAAAAAAAAGTTATCAAGCTCTTAAAAAAATCACCC
>NW_024391505.1:0-1808 GCF_016617805.1 Bactrocera tryoni
TCAACCTCAAAAAGTGTAAAAAAAAAATTTAAAAAAATGTTGTCTTCCGAACAAAGAGGATCTATATTAGTTCAAAATTATTTTATGTGTGATATTACTTCACTACAAAATTATCTCCTTATTCATGGCTCATTCCTTCTAATCTCAAAAAAATAGAAAAACAAGTAAGGAAGGGCTAAGTTCAGGTGTCACCGAACATTTTATATTCTCGCATGATATAGTGATAATCGAGATTCATTATCCGTCATTTACATATTTTTCAAATACCGTAATTGTGTAAAGTTTTATTCCGCTATCATCATTGGTTCCTAATGTATATATTATACAGAGAAGGCATCAGATGGAATTCAAAATAGCGTTATATTGGAAGAAGGCGTGGTTGTGAACCGATTTCACCTATATTTCGTACATGTCATCAGGGTGTTAAGAAAATATTATATACCGAATTTCATTGAAATCGGTCGAGGAGTTCCTGAGATATGGTTTCTGGTCCATAAGTGGGCGAGGCCACGCCCATTTTCAATTTTTAAAAAAAGCCTGGGTGCAGCTTCCCTCTGCAATTTCTTCCGTAAAATTTAGTGTTTCTGACGTTTTTTGTTAGTCGGTTAACGCACTTTTAGTGATTTTCAACATAACCTTTGTATGGGAGGTGGGCGAGGTTATTATCCGATTTCTTCCATTTTTGAACTGTATATGAAAATGCCTGAAGAAAACGACTCTGTAGAGTTTGGTTGACATAGCTATAGTAGTTTCCGAGATATGTACAAAAAACTTAGTAGGGGGCGTGGGCGTGGCCCCTAATGCGATCCTTTGTGCCAAATTTCACTTTAATATCTTTATTTATGGCTTAGTTATGACACTTTATAGGTTTTCGGTTTCCGCCATTTTGTGGGCGTGGCAGTGGTCCGATTTTGCCCATCTTCGAACTTGACCTTCTTATGGAGCCAAGAAATACGTGTACCAAGTTTCATCATGATATCTCAATTTTTACTCAAGTTACAGCTTGCACGGACGGACGGACAGACGGACGGACAGACAGACATCCGGATTTCAACTCTACTCGTCACCCTGATCACTTTGGTATATATAACCCTATATCTGACTCTTTTAGTTTTAGGACTTACAAACAACCGTTATGTGAACAAAACTATAATACTCTCCTTAGCAACATTGTTGCGAGAGTATAACAAGTTTTGCCTTCGGATGGTGTATATGGCTAATGATATATCTTTATTATTTGGAATTATTTCAAGCATTTACTATTACAATTTCTCTAAAATATCTACACCTAGATACTAAGTTTGCGGAGTTCAATATCTATAAATGACTCATGAGAGAAAATATCGGTCAATATATAAAATATACAATTGAAATTAAGAGAGCACGGTTTGAATCGGGTCAATACTTTCCTGAGTCCCCATATAGCTAATAAAAAGATTTTCGAGCTTCCGGGTGCCCTTATATCTCATATATCGGCCAGGATGTGCGTTATATCAATGAAAAATGAGAGAAGGTATCTTACTCATAAAACTGAATCTTTGTGCCTGAAATATTTGAAATTGGGCGAAAACTTGACCGAGCTCAAATATAACTAATATCAGCATTTTCGAACGTCCGGCTGACTTCACTTCATACGATTGGTGATTGTATGTGAGGTACTTTAAGGGGTCGGTAGGGTAATCTTAAAAAAAAATTCTTTTTTTTTGCATTTTCTGTTCCATTATACCCTTAGAATTAATGTGGAAACTCACTTTACCATTGGAAGGTTTCGAAAAAGGCCCACAAATAATAATACCGCTCGACGTTCA
>NW_024391506.1:0-1066 GCF_016617805.1 Bactrocera tryoni
TTTTTTTATACTCTCGCAACAAAGTTGCTAAGGAGAGTATTATAGCTTTGTTCACATAACGGTTGTTTGCAAGTCCTAAAACTAAAAGAGTCAGATATAGGGTTATATATACCAAAGTGATCAGGGTGACGAGTAGAGTTGAAATCCGGATGTCTGTCTGTCCGTCCGTCCGTCCGTGCAAGCTGTAACTTGAGTAAAAATTGAGATATCATGATGAAACTTGGTACACGTATTCCTTGGCTCCATAAGAAGGTTTAGTTCGAAGATGGGCAAAATCGGCCCACTGCCACGCCCACAAAATGGCGAAAACCGAAAACTTATAAAGTGTCATAACTAAGCCATAAATAAAGATATTAAAGTGAAATTTGACACAAAGGATCGCATTAGGGAGGGGCATATTTGGACGTAATTTTTTTGGAAAAGTGGGCGTGGCCCCGCCCCCTACTAAGTTTTTTGTACATATCTCGGAAACTACTATAGCTATGTCAACCAAAGTCTATAGAGTCGTTTTCTTCAGGTATTTCCATATACAGTTCAAAAATGGAAGAAACCGGATAATAACCACGCCCACCTCCCATACAAGGTTATGTTCAAAATCACTAAAAGTGTGTTAACCGACTAACAAAAAACGTCAGAAACACCAAATTTTACAAAAAAAATTGCAGAAGAAAGCTGCACCCAGGCTTTTTTTAAAAATTGAAAATGGGCGTGGCGTCGCACACTTATGGACAAAAACCATATCTCAGGAACTACTAGACCGATTTCAATGAATTTCGGTAAATAATATTTTCTTAACACCCTGATGACATGTACGTAATATGGGTGAAATCGGTTCACAACCACGCCTTCTTCCAATATAACGCTATTTTGAATTCCATCTGATGCCTTCTCTATATAATACGAGTATAAACATTAGGAACCAATGATGATAGTGGATTAAAACTTTACAAAAATACGGTATTTGAAAAATATGTAAATGACGTATTATGAAATATCGATTATCACTTTATCATGCGAGAGTATAAAATGTTTGGTGACACCCGAACTTAGCCCTTCCTTACTTGTT
>NW_024391507.1:0-673 GCF_016617805.1 Bactrocera tryoni
CTGTAAAATTAAGAAAGCCTTTATTATATAACGAATATTTGATTTATTAATTTATAGAAATATGCAATGTACATATGTATGTGTTGCTGCTTACCCTTTATTTAAGCTTGGGACAACTTTTCGGAAGCTAAATTAGGAATATTGTGTTCTTCAAATCTTTGAGGTTGCTTTTCGACCATAGACATTTATAGCGCTAAGCAATTTTTTTTATTGTGTATACTTGAATTAAAATTTCAAGGTTACAAATGTATGATTTAAGAAGTTACATGGGATTACGGGCTTAAAAAATCGATTTTTTATAGTTTTATTGAATTCTACAACACCTCTAGAAAATTGTCCTAAATTTTCAAGTTTATCCGAGTAATAGTTTCGGAGATACAGCTTTGGGAACTTGTGCGCTCGAGGCTTGCTAGGCTTTGTGCGCCGTTTTTAAACGCGTTTTTCTCGAAACTGTGTTTTTGAAGTCGGCTGTCAAGATTTTTTGCGAACTACTCAACCGATCTTCATGAAATTTTACACAGCACTTTGAGATACTATTCTTAAAGACTTGGGGATGAAGGATTTTTTTCGATGACAACTATTTGAAAACAAAAATTTCGCGAAAATTTTCCTGAAATTTCAATTTTTTTGAAAAAATGTCTGCAAAAATTCTAATTTTCAGTTGTTTCCCTTC
>NW_024391508.1:0-1037 GCF_016617805.1 Bactrocera tryoni
TGGTTTTTCTTCTTAATTGGCGTAGAAACCGCTTACGCGATTATAGCCGAGTTAACAACAGCGCGCCAGTCGTTTCTCTTTTCGCTACGTGGCGCCAATTGATATTCCAAGCGTAGCCAGGTCCTTCTCCACTTGGTCCTTCCAACGGAGTGGAGGTCTTCCTCTTCCTCTGCTTCCGGCGGGTACTGCGTCGAATACTTTCAGAGCTGGAGTGTTTTCGTCCATCCGGACAACATGACCTAGCCAGCGTAGCCGCTGTCTTTAATTCGCTGAACTATGTCAATGTCGTCGTATATCTCGTACAGCTCATCGTTCCATCGAATGCGATATTCGCCGTGGCCTAACGCGCAAAGGACCATAAATCTTTCGCAGAACTTTTCTCTCGAAAACTCGCAACGTCGACTCATCGTTGTTGACATCGTCCAAGCCTCTGCACCATATAGCAGGACGGGAATTATGAGCGACTTATAGAGTTTGGTTTTTGTTCGTCGAGAGAGGACTTTACTTTTCAATTGCCTACTCAGTCCGAAGTAGCACCTGTTGGCAAGAGTAATCCTGCGTTGGATTTCCAGGCTGACATTGTTGGTGGTGTTAACGCTGGTTCCAAGATAGACGAAATTATCTACAACTTCAAAGTTATGACTGTCAACAGTGACGTGGGAGCCAAGTCGCGAGTGCGACGACTGTTTGTTTGATGACAGGAGATATTTCGTTTTGCCCTCGTTCACTGCCAGACCCATTTGTTTTGCTTCCTTGTCCAGCCTGGAGAAAGCAGAACTAACGGTGCGGGTGTTGAGGCCGATGATATCAATATCATCGGCATAGGCCAGCAGGTGTACACTCTTATAGAAGATGGTACTTTTTCTATTTAGTTCTGCAGCTCGAACTATTTTCTCCAAAAGCAGGTTGAAAAGTCGCACGATAGGAATCGCCTTGTCTGAAAACTCGTTTGGTATCGAACGGCTCGGAGAGGTCCTTCCCGATCCTGACGGAGCTTTTCAGGTGTTGTTCAACGTCGGCTTGATAACAGCCGTATT
>NW_024391509.1:0-3814 GCF_016617805.1 Bactrocera tryoni
AATTGCGCAATATTAATAACATTCAATTACCTGTTGCGAGAATGACTTATTAATACGGAGTGACGAAAAAGGCGATATACGTTCGGTTCAACGGTTCGATTACAATGAACAGTTCTTTACTGTTCTTAATCTAATTGCTAAAGTCTAGATCTTTAAAACTAACGGCTTAAACTAGTGGTAATATAAATATGTATTAAAAAGGGGTAAGTATAATCATTTTCAACGTTCGTTAAATATTGTAACAGATTATGGTAAGTATTGAGGTAAGTAATAGAACATTAAGGTAAGTATTTTATAATAGATTTTCTTAATTTAATTTTTAACAATTCAATAGTTTATAATTTTTATAATTCAATATTTTACAATTCATTTATTATTTTTATTTTAGGTATAAATTTGTAGATATGTCGCTTGACGCAACATAACCAATATTTTTGGGACAACTTTTCCATAAATTTTAAGGAAATAACACAATGCAACCATTTTCCGGTTAGAAGTCGGCCATCTTGGATTCGAATAGAAACTCAACCCCGGACTACACTTGACGTTTCTACAGTGACACCTCTCAGCTGTGCCTTTGTTTACATAACATGAGTTGATAGTGACCTTACTCCTGCTCTACCGTGAGCATAACTATATGGCAGCAACGGTGGCAAACCTCAACTAAAGGATGGTGGAGCCACAGACTTATACCTGACATCCATACGTGGATAAGTAAACGACATGGGGACCTGGATTTCCACCTGACCCAAATATTAAGCGGGCATGGGTGCTTCAAAAAAAAATATATATATAATTCTATATCTATCTCGCTTAGTTTTAGGTGAGACCTACAGCCGTTAGATGAATACAACTGTAGCAAGTGGTTGCAAGAGTATACAAATAATTGCTGTTCGTTAGTCTCGCTAAAACTCGAGAGTAGCTGAACCGATTTGAAGGGAGGGGAAGGTTTAATCGGTGAATTGATATGTGAAAATTGCGATGAAAATGCTAAAAGCATTTCTGTATTTTTGATATCACCTTCAGTATATATACTACTATCGGCCCGGTATGTGCTTCCCTACGTATAAAATTAAATATTAAAAAAATATTTTAACATATAATTAATTTATTAATTGCCAGTTATTTTAAAACTTAATTGTTGTCGAATTAAATTTGAATTGAAATGGCATATCAGTTAGAATCATAGGGATTCGCGGCATCAAAAAAGATTTCCTTTTGATTTCGCTGTTAAAATAGTAGCTTTATTCGAATTTGCCAGTAACTCCCTCAATGCCAAAAGCAACAGGTTGCAAGAGTATAATAACTTTTGTAGCACCAAAAGGTGTCATTTGAAATGTCGAATTGTATTGTTGAATATGACTCAAAAAAAGCTCAAAAATTAATGAAAACAACGGTTCGAAGGAAGTTTTTAATGCTGACAATCTCACTTTGCTATTAGCACAACACATCCCGGGTGTTTGCAATGTCACTATACTATACTATAAACAATCTGATTGTTGTAATTAAAAGCAGCACGTTTCATTTCAGGCAAAATTGCACGACATATTCGTAATCGTCGTGTAAGATTCAGTACAGGTACAGGATCAACAGATCTACATATTACGTGCATTACCTTCATTAGCATGCATTAGCTTGTGCGCAATCATCTGCAGTCTGTGATCATCTTAGTAATGTCACATTATTTGCATTGCGCGTTCGCCGACATATGAATATTGATCGTTAGACTGGTAGCATTTTTCTTTCATACAAAAAAGAATAAATCAAATAATAGCGCGATTCTGTAAGCAGAGTCTAGTCACTATATGAGACATTTTGAGGTAAAGTCACAATCTGTGACTAGTTATTATTCACTAAACAGTCTCTAGCGTTAGTCTCAAAATATTGTCTCAAATTTGAGACCTGATAGTTAGCAGGTCACCCCATCTCTGAATAATGAAATGTAATAGATTTTATGACTGCCACTTACAGAATAACAAAATCGTCTCAAGTCACAAAAAATGTCTCTAACTTAAAATCTCAATTTTAGAGACTTGCGACTGTATCACAGTACAGAATCGAACGGTAAAACACCTGTATGCATTCAATATGCTTTTTCAAATAAAGAGACAAGCATGCTTACATATTTTTCACTTCAACTCTTCAAAATTTACCGTTGTTTGGCAATTTAAACAATATAAAACACCTACGACTCGCGAAAAAACTGAGAAAATTACACGAATACATATACAGACTTCTAGTATACATTTGAACAAGTTAAGACTGAAATGACCGCATAAAAGACATAACGACATAACGATTTGACAGCACCGCTTCACCGATATTGCGCAGACTTGACATTACCACCTACTAAACAACTCGAACAAGAACCAAAAGATTTGGTTGGAAAAGTGGCATTAATTTTTATGTATCTACATTTAAGTCTTTTGTTACAAAAAACGTGATAAATGAATAACCGGTCGACCGATTTGCTAAGTAGTCCGAACAAAGCCTAAAAATTTGGGTTTCCTTAAATTATAATATTTTTATTATTTTTTTTTACATATAGAGTTATAGTAGAGTAGATATAGTATCTTTATTGAATTCATTTGTTACAAATAATGCGATTTTGTGCAAACTAGATATGTATATAATATACCAGTTTATAAATAGTCGAAAGATTTTGTATTGTTATAACAGATTTTTCGTTTGAAATGTTTACCTTGGTCCAAAGAGGTGTAAAAAGTAAGAAAATATGGAAAATTTTAAAATCGGTATACATATATCTAGTATAACTATGATTATATTTTTTGGTATGTCTTGCTAAAACTCGAGATCTGCTGTACCGATGTTGCTAATTTTGGTTTAGAATTATTTGTGAAAGTTTAGAAAAGTTTTAAAAGGTGAATGACTATAAAAATGCTCTGGTGATTTTATTTTCATTGTCTCCCGTCGTTCAGAAATCAATTAGAATAGTCTCATAAAATTTTTGTATTTTTCAAACTACTAACCTTGCGGAGCTTTCAACTAATGTTAATGTAGACAATCGTTGAATTGTACCACACTTGCCATTTCGACCATCACATCAATGTAAATATTTAACAAAGGTAGAGATATGGCCGAAGTATCGCAGTACCGAATGGATCGCTATGGAAGTAGCAACGGAGCAATTATGTAACACTTTAATAGAAGTGGGAGTAGTGGTCTGGTGGAATTTTGTTCCTTAATACTTCCGGAGAGACCAGAAAAACGTTCTTAATATCATTGGCTTCATCTGGTATAGTTAGAAGGCGTGCGAACTGCACATGCTTCCTCGAAATTACCATTAAACATGTAAATTTTCACAAGTATTTGTCCAGCGATAAAAATTTATTTTTATTAAAAAGAAGCGGAGCGTCAAAAAAATATGTGAAAAAAATGTTAACGAATGAAGAATGTAGCAATTTAGTGATGCATCTTAGTTAAAGTCGGTATTACAATTACTGTTATGCAGATAATTTCGAGAATGTTTGCAACCAAAAATTATTTTTTTTTTGTTTTTTTGCAGTATCGTTTTTTATTTATTGAATCTGCTTTTTGTTTTAAAAGCCTAACAATAAGTTATAAAATCTTAAATCTATTTAAAACTAGACAGCTCAAGCAAGCGTTTGAGCTGTTTTGGTGATACGTTGCTCCTTAGTACGCAGGCATATATCTTTTTTTTAAAGGGTGTTTGATCATAGGAATGTACCATAGCATTAGCCAAAGGGCCTGGGCGATCTCGGAGTTTAGATATATATATTAATTCTACTGTCTTCTACTTCTTTCTTTACCAGAAAAACACCAAAGTCTAGGA
>NW_024391510.1:0-2840 GCF_016617805.1 Bactrocera tryoni
TTTATTTATTTTAACTATAAGCCTTGTAAATCTGGTAATACCCCAAAATGTTTTTGTATAGTATTTTTTCATCTTATTAAAAATATATGACTAGTCTAAGCAACCCTTCTTGAGAATAATTTCACTACAATTTTACTTTTTTTAATTTTTGGGTAATTATTGTTCTATATTTTTCTGAATTCTTCTTATTTCTTTTTAATTTTCTGAACAATATTGATTATATTGTTGACTGATTTAAATTTATGAAGATCTCTCTTATGTAGTTCCACTGCTCAAAACCGAAAAATATTTATAATTTTATGTTAAAAAATACTTACTTATACTCAATGAAACTTGCAAAAATCAAAACCAGGGATTGAATTTACAGGTGTAAATAAGTAAGGAAGGGCTAAGTTCGGGTGTCACCGAACATTTTATACTCTCTCGCATGATAAAGTGATAATCGAGATTTCATTATCCTGTCATTTACATATTTTTTTATTTTGCTGTAAAATTAATTAGATTAGTAGTTCCTGAGATATGGTTTTTGGTCCATAAGTGGGCGACGCCACGCCCATTTTCAATTTTAAAAAAAGCCTAGGTGCAGCTTCCTTCTGCCATTTCTTCCGTAAAATTTAGTGTTTCTGACGTATTTTGCTAGTCGGTTAACGCACTTTTTTAGTGATTTTCAACATAACCTTTGTATGGGAGGTGGGCGTGGTTATTATCCGATTTCTTCCATTTTTAGAACTGTATATGGAAATACCTGAAGAAAACGACTCTGTAGACTTTGGTTGACATAGCTATAGTAGTTTCCGAGATATGTACAAAAAACTTAGTAGGGGGCGGGGCCACGCCCACTTTTCCAATACAATTGCGTCCAAATATGCCCCTCCCTAATGCGATCCTTTGTGCCAAATTTCGCTTTAATATCTGTATTTATGGCTTAGTTATGACACTTTATAGGTTTTCGGTTTCCGCCATTTTGTGGGCGTGGCAGTGGGCCGATTTTGTCCATCTTCGAACTTAACCTTCTTATGGAGCCAAGGAATACGTATACCTAGTTTCATCATGATATCTCAATTTTTACTCAAGTTACAGCTTGCACGGACGGACGGACGGACAGACGGACGGACGGACAGACAGACATCCTGATTTCGACTCTACTCGTCACCCTGATCACTTTGGTATATATAACCCTATATCTGACTCTTTTAGTTTTAGGACTTACAAACAACCGTTATGTGAACAAAACTATAATACTCTCCTTAGCAACATTGTTGCGAGAGTATAAAAAACAGAACAAATGGTTTCTTCTGCAAAATCAATTTATTTTATTCAAAATAGTCTCTTATCCTTGACCGCCGGTATGCCGGTGTAAGCCTTTTGAATGGCCTTTACGTCTGCATAACGCTTTCCTTTCATGGGCAAATGAATTTTTGCGAAAAGGAAGAAGTCGCACGGTGCCATATCAGGTGAAAAGTGGGAGTGGTTAATGGTTAAATGTGATTTTTGGTCAAATAATCGTCCTTCTGAATGTTGGATTCTGAGCAATTTTTGGTCGTCAGTTAATTTGTGCGGAACAAACGTCGTGCAATAATAACCTTTCGTAAGCTCAAATCATATTTCTAACGATCTGTCGACATATAGATGGCGCCACTCAGTGGTGGAGTTAGATTCAAAAAGCTCTGCCTTTACTTTGAACCCACCTTTGTATACATACTTTACATATAACTTCATACACTGACTGAAACATAAGCTTTATTAGAAAACAAAGTTGTATCCCATTATATTAATTGCTTTTTGATTTGTACTGTAAAGTGAAGGAACTGGGCGGAATTTCGGGTTTGTGCTATATGGGAAGTAGCGCGTGGTTATTGTCCGATTTCGCTCATTTTCGCAACGTGATATAAGAATAAAAGAAGAATCTCATGTACTAAATTTTGTCGAAATCGGTCCTGTCGGGTCAGTGAGATATGCGTTTTCACCAAAAGTGTAAGCGGTCACTCCTATCGTCTAATTTTTACACCAGCTCCAGTACCGAAGCTTTCCAAATACCATTTTCGGAGGTAGAAGTTAGTGTTTTCATTATGTTTAATTTATTGATTTATTACGCTTAGTTTTTAACAGTACCGTTATATGGGGGAGTGATCTTGGGTTATCATCGGATTCTCATCCATTATAACACTGTCGGTAGAAATTTCTATAATATTTACACTCAAAAAATTTGGTTGTTGTAGTTTTAGTTGTATAGAATTATATGTTCATTAAATCTTTTATTTGGAGGGCAGGGCACGCCCACTTTGTCAAAAGTTTCTTGCCCACAGGGTGCTCCTTGCTACTACAATCCCTTATAAATTAATTTTACAGTTTATATTAACTTAGTGCTTAGTTATGGCTCTTTATAAGTTTGCGATTAATGGAGATTTTTGGGCGTGGCAGTGGTCCGGTAACGCCCATCTACGAACTCACAATTTTGTTTTATTAAGGAATCAGCAAACGAAGTTTCATCAAGATATCTCAATTTTTACTTAAGTTACGGCGTGCACGGACGGACGGACGGATAGACAGACAGTCACTCGGATTTCAACTTTTCTTGTCATCCTGATCAATTATATATAACCCCATATATATCTCGTTTAGTTTGAGGTGATACATACAACCGTTAAGTGAACAAAAACTATTATACTATAGCAACAGGTAGCAAGTGAATAAAAATTATCAGCCAGAAATAAATATAATTTATACTTTATTTAAGATATTATTATAGTACACATTTTTAGTAAAAAAATATTATGATGCGAAAGAAGCATCGATGGCAAATAAATAATTGGACATAGAGTTGCCAACTGTCGTTTATT
>NW_024391511.1:0-600 GCF_016617805.1 Bactrocera tryoni
GAATAGGGCTGTTACATAGGATTTACATTGCATAGCAGACAACTATCGGGTGATTTTTTAAGAGCTTGATAACTTTTTAAAAAAAAAAAACGCATAAAATTTGCAAAATCTCATCGGTTCTTTATTTGAAACGTTAGATTGGTTCATGACATTTACTTTTTGAAGATAATTTCATTTAAATGTTGACTCATGTGGTTTCAACAAGATGGCGCTACATGCCACACAGCTCGCGATTCTATGGCCATTTTGAGGGAAAACTTCGGAGAACAATTCATCTCAAGAAATGGACCCGTAAGTTGGCCACCAAGATCATGCGATTTAACGCTTTTAGACTATTTTTTGTGGGGCTACGTCAAGTCTAAAGTCTACAGAAATAAGCCAGCAACTATTCCAGCTTTGGAAGACAACATTTCCGAAGAAATTCGGGCTATTCCGGCCGAAATGCTCGAAAAAGTTGCCCAAAATTGGACTTTCCGAATGGACCACCTAAGACGCAGCCGCGGTCAACATTTAAATGAAATTATCTTCAAAAAGTAAATGTCATGAACCAATCTAACGTTTCAAATAAAGAACCGATGAGATTTTGCAAATTTTATGCGT
>NW_024391512.1:0-1521 GCF_016617805.1 Bactrocera tryoni
AGTATTGAAATACGTAACTCTTCATAAACTTCAATTTTTGCTTTCTCTTCAATTTTTCTTTTAGACAAATTAAGGGGTTACATAAGTTTCGACGAGCAAAAAACGGAAAAAAGTTTTTTATTCATAAAATAATAAATATTTTATTCAAACTTTCTATTATTCCAAATATATGTACATAAGATATTGTGAAATTTTCAGGGAGCAATATACAAAACTCAGCCATTATCCCATACATGGCAGTCCCTTGGAAAAAAGGTGTCTCCGCATTATCAGCAGAACTTCTCGCAGGATGAGAAAGTAAAAACAAAAGGAAGGGCTAAATTGTAACTTGGAATTGTCAAATATGTAAAGCAAGTAAGGAGGGGCTGAGTGGGGGTGTAATCGAACATTTTATGCTCTTGCAACTTGCAAGAATCAAATCTCGGTAGGTATTAGCATAACTTTATATTAAGCTAGCCCATTGGCCAATATACATATGAGGACTAAGGGAATTATCGATCCGATTTAACTAATTTTTGACACAATATAGTTACTAAAGAAACATGTTCCCAGAATTTCAATAATATATCACATAGATTGACCGATATTTTCGGTAAAAAGTTAAGCATGCGCACTGGTGTCCACACATTTGGCGTCTATTGAAAAGTTATAGTCTAATTTCGAAAATTTTTAGGCTTAAGGTCAAGTACCTGAATTTGTATACTGGAAAGGGAAAGAATCAGTTGGAATTTCTAATGGTGTATATGGGAAGTAGGCGTAGTTTTTGTCTGATTTCATCCATTTTTACACTGAAACGTAGGAATTTGGTAAAAATCGTTGAAGTAAGTCCCGAGATATGTATTGTCCTTTAAAAATTTTCAAACCTAAGGTGCCCCTTTCTACTTCAATTATATGTACCAAATTACAGGTTTATATCTTAATTTCTTCTTCTTCTTAATTGGCGTAGACACAGCTTACGCGATTATAGCCGAGTTAAAAACAGCGCGCCAGTCGTTTCTGCTTTTCGCTACGTGGCGCCAATTGGATATTCCAAGCGAAGCCAGGTCCTTCTCCACTTGGTCCTTCCAACGGAGTGGAGGTCTTCCTCTTCCTCTGCTTCCCCCGGCGGGTACTGCGTCGAATACTTTCAGAGCTGGAGTGTTTTCATCCATCCGGACAACATGACCTAGCCAGCGTAGCCGCTGTCTTTTAATTCGCTGAACTATGTCAATGTCGTCGTATATCTCGTACAGCTCATCGTTCCATCGAATGCGATATTCGCCGTGGCCAATGCGCAAAGGACCATAAATCTTTCGCAGAATTTTTCTCTCGAAAACTCGCAACGTCGACTCATCGGTTGCCGTCATCGCCCAAGCCTCTGCACCATATAGCAGGACGGGAATTATGAGCGACTTATAGAGTTTAGTTTTTGTTCGTCGAGAGAGGACTGTACTTTTCAATTGCCTACTCAGTCCGAAGTAGCACCTGTTGGCAAGAGCAATCCTGCGTTGGATTTCCAGGCTGACATTGTTGGTGGTGTTA
>NW_024391513.1:0-1170 GCF_016617805.1 Bactrocera tryoni
TCCGTGGGCAGCCACGTCCGCTGATGAGCACAAAAATCAATACACAAAGTGCACTGTAGTCTAAAAGTGTTGGCGTAGTTTTTATACTCTCGCAACAATGTTGCTAACGAGAGTATTATAGTTTTGTTCACATAACGGTTGTTTGTAAGTCCTAAAACTAAAAGAGTCAGATATAGGGTTATATATACCAAAGTGATCAGGGTGACGAGTAGAGTTGAAATCCGGATGTCTGTGTGTCCGTCCGTCCGTCTGTCCGTCCGTCCGTCCGTGCAAGCTGTAACTTGAGTAAAAATTGAGATATCATGATGAAACTTGGTACACGTATTCCTTGGCTCCATAAGAAGGTTAAGTTCGAAGATGGGCAAAATCGGCCCACTGCCACGCCCACAAAATGGCGGAAACCGAAAACCTATAAAGTGTCATAACTAAGCCATAAATAAAGATATTAAAGTGAAATTTGGCACGAAGGATCGCATTAGGGAGGGGCATATTTGGAAGTAATTTTTTTTGGAAAAGTGGGCGTGGCCCCGCCCCCTACTAAGTTTTTTGTACATATCTCGGAAACTATTATAGCTATGTCAACCAAACTCTACAGAGACGTTTTCTTTAGGTATTTCCATATACAGTTCAAAAATGGTAGAAATCGGATAATAACCACGCCCACCTCCCATACAAAGGTTATGTTCAAAATCACTAAAAGTGCGTTAACCGACTAACAAAAAACGTCAGAAACACTAAATTTTACGGAAGAAGTGGCAGAAGGAAGCTGCATCCAGGCTTTTTTTAAAAATTGAAAATGGGCGTGGCGCCGCCCACTTATGGACCAAGAACCATATCTCAGGAGCTACTCCACCGATTTCAATGAAATTCGGTATATAATATTTTCTTAACACCCTGATGACATGTACGACATATGGGTGAAATCGGTTCACAACCACGCCTTCTTCCAATATAACGCTATTTTGAATTCCATCTGATGCCTTTTCTGTATAATACGAGTATATATGTATGTATTTTAGGAACCAATGATGATAGCGGAATAAAACTTTACAAAATACGGTATTTGAAAAATATGTAAATGACGTATAATGAAATCTCGATTATCACTTTATCATGCGAGAGTATAAAATGTTCGGTGACACCCGAACTTAGCCCTTCCTTACTTGTTTT
>NW_024391514.1:0-3670 GCF_016617805.1 Bactrocera tryoni
GACAACTCTATGACAACTCCAATAAAATCAAAACGGCTAATTTGCATAAATATGTAAAGTTCATAATTTTACACATCTTGATATCGATTGTGTATTGTGTATGTATCAAAAAATCGATTCTACACCTTAATATAAGATTGTGAAATTGCTCCAAATACACTGTCGCTATGGCTATACGACAACTCTATGACAACTCCAATAACATCAAAACGGCTAATTTGCATAAATATGTAAAGTTCATATTTTTACGCATCTTGATATCGATTGCATATTGTGTATGTATCAAAAAATCGATTCTACACCTTAATATAAGATTGTAAAATTGTTCCAAATACACTGTCGCTATTGCTATAGGGCAACTCTATGACAACTCCAATAACATCAAAACGGCTAATTTGCATAAATATGTAAAGTTCATATTTTTACGCAACTTGATATCGATTGCTTAATGTGTATGTATCAAAAAATCGATTCTACACCTTAATATAAGATTGTAAAATTGTTCCAAATACACTGTCGCTATTGCTATAGGGCAACTCTATGACAACTCCAATAACATCAAAACGGCTAATTAGCAAAAATATGTAAAGTTCATATTTTTACGCAACCTGATATCGATTGCATAATGTGTATGTACCAAAAAATCAATTCTACACCTTAATCTAAGATTGCAAAATTGTTCCAAATACCTTGTCGCTATGGCTATAGGACAACTCTATGAAAGCTCCAATAACATCAAAACGGCTAGTTAGCATAAATATGTAAAGTTCATATTTTTACGCAACTTGATATCGATTGCTTAATGTGTATGTATCAAAAAATCGAATCTACACCTTAATCTAAGATTGCAAACTTGTTCCAAATAACTTGTCGCTATGGCTATAGGACAGCTCTATGAAAGCTCCAATAACATCAAAACGGCTAGTTAGCATAAATATGTAAAGTTCATATTTTTACGCAACTTGATATCGATTGCTTAATGTGTATGTACTAAAAAATCGATTCTACACCTTAATATAAGATTATGAAATTGCTCCAAATACACTGTCGCTATGGCTATACGACAACTCTGTGACAACTCCAATAACATCAAAACGGCTAGTTAGCATAAATATGTAAAGTTCATATTTTTACGCAACTTGATATCGATTGCTTAATGTGCATGTACCAAAAAATCGATTCTACACCTTAATATAAGATTGTGAAATTGATCCAAATACACTGTCGCTATGCCTATACGACAACTCCATGACAACTCCAATAACATCAAAACGGCTAAATAGCATAAATATGTAAAGTTCATATTTTTACGCAATTATGTCGCTACTGCTATAGGACAACTCTATGACAACTCCAATAACATCGAAACGGTTAATTAACAGAAATATGTAAAGTTCATATTCTAACGCAACTGGATATCGATTGCTTAATGTGTATGTACTAAAAAATCGGTTCTACACCTTAATATAAGATTATGAAATTGCTCCAAATACACTGTCGCTATGGCTATACGACAACTCTGTGACAACTCCAATAACATCAAAACGGCTAGTTAGCATAAATATGTAAAGTTCATATTTTTACGCAACTTGATAACGATTGCTTAATGTGTATGTATCAAAAAATCGATTCTACACCTTAATATAAGATTGTGAAATTGATCCAAATACACTGTCGCTATGCCTATACGACAACTCCATGACAACTCCAATAACATTAAAACGGCTAATTAACAGAAATATGTAAAGTTCATATTTTTACGCATCTTGATATCGATTGCTTAATGTGTATGTACTAAAAAATCGATTCTACACCTTAATATAAGATTGTGAAATTGCTCCAAATACACTGTCGCTATGGCTATACGACAACTCTATGATAACTCCAATAACATCAAAACGGCTAGTTAGCATAAATAAGTAAAGTTCATATTTTTACGCAACTTGATATCGATTGTTAAATGTGAATGTATTAAAAATCGATTCTACACCTTAATATAAGATTGTGAAATTGATCCAAATACACTGTCGCTATGGCTATACGACAACTCTATGACAACTCCAATAACATCCAAACGGGTAATTAGCAAAAATATGTAAAGTTCATATTTTTACGCATCTTGATATCGATTGCTTAATGTGTATGTACCAAAAAATCGATTCTACACCTTAAAATAAGATTGTGAAATTGCTCCAAATATACTGTCGCTATGGCTATACGACAACTCTATGACAACTCCAATAACATCAAAACAGCAAGTTAGCATAAATATGTAAAGTTCATATTTTTACGTAACTTGATATCGATTGCTTAATGTGTATGTATCAAAAAATCGATTCTACACCTTAAAATAAGATTGTGAAATTGCTCCAAATATACTGTCGCTATGGCTATACGACAACTCTATGACAACTCCAATAACATCAAAACGGCTAGTTAGCATAAATATGTAAAGTTCATATTTTTACGCATCTTGATATCGATTGCTTAATGTGTATGTATCAAAAAATCGATTCTACACCTTAATATAAGATTGTGAAATTGATCCAAATACACTGTCGCTATGGCTATACGACAACTCTATGACAACTCCAATAACATCAAAACGGCTAGTTAGCATAAATATGTAAAGTTCATATTTTTACGCAACTTGATAACGATTTCTTAATGTGTATGTATCAAAAAATTGATTCTACACCTTAATATAAGATGGTGAAATTGATCCAAATACACTGTCGTTATGGCTTTACGACAACTCTATGAAAGCTCCAATAACATCAAAACGGCTAGTTAGCATAAATATGTAAAGTTCATATTTTTATGCAACTTGATAACGATTGCTTAATGTGTATGTATCAAAAAATCGATTCTACACCTTAATATAAGATTACGAAATTGCTCCAAATACACTGTCGCTATGGCTATACGACAACTCTATGAAAGCTCCAATAACATCAAAACGGCTAGTTAGCATAAATATGTAAAGTTCATATTTTTACGCAACTTGATAACGATTGCTTAATGTGTATGTATCAAAAAATCGATTCTACACCTTAATATAAGATTACGAAATTGCTCCAAATACACTGTCGCTATGGCTATACGACAACTCTATGAAAGCTCCAATAACATCAAAACGGCTAGTTAGCATAAATATGTAAAGTTCATATTTTTACGCAACTTGATAACGATTTCTTAATGTGTATGTATCAAAAAATCGATTCTACACCGTAACTTAAGATTGTGAAATTGCTCCAAATACACTGTCGTTATGGCTTTACGACAACTCTAAGAAAGCTTCAATAACATCAAAACGGCTAGTTAGCACAAATATGTAAAGTTCATATTTTTACGCAACTTGATAACGATTGCTTAATGTGTATGTATCAAAAAATCGATTCTACACCTTAATATAAGATTGTGAAATTGATCCAAATACACTGTCGCTATGGCTATACGACAACTCCATGACAACTCCAATAACATCAAAACGGCTAATTAACATAAATATGTAAAGTTCATATTTTTACGCAACTTGATATCGATTGCTTAATGTGTATGTATCAAAAAATCGATTCTACACCGTAACTTAAGATTGTGAAATTGTTCCAAATACACTGTCATTATGGCTATAGGACAACTCTATGACAACTCCAATAACAGCAAAACG
>NW_024391515.1:0-611 GCF_016617805.1 Bactrocera tryoni
TTTGCCATCGTCGCGAAAAAACGACTTGTTGACAAAGGCATGCTTGGGGAGAGGTGACGGCCTCTTTTTTTATGAATGAAGCGAGATCGCTTGTGGAATTTGCGCCTGCGTTTATGAATGAAATCGTTTTTGTTGTAAAATTTACTACACTTGTTCTTCGCCAATTTGGCTGCCATATTGACTTGTGAAGATCAATTTTTGTTGGTGACATATTCATATGTGTACGCATATGTATGATTGTATGCTTGTGCATTATTTGTTCAAGTATAGAAATTTTGTTCAAGTATAGAAATATGCTTTTGTAGAACATTTGCTTTCGCAAACATACAGACAAATGTGCAAACGACATAATATATGTATGATTGTTTCGCATTTTGCTTCTACGCCGGTCAAATTTCTATACAAAAATCGACTGAAATGCATGAGAAAATAAAATGGACAACTGGGCAAATAATTTTTAAAGTTTTTATTGAAAATTAAATAAAAATTAAAATACATGTACATTTATTTTAGTTTATTAAAAAACTTATTTTAATTTATTTCAATTTATTTAAACTTATTTAAATTTATTAAAAACTGAAATGAAAAATAAAAAGAAAATTTATTTTATT
>NW_024391516.1:0-584 GCF_016617805.1 Bactrocera tryoni
GTTTCCGCAATACAAAGCAAGTTTTGTTGTCGACGTGTGGCGATCTCGCAATGTTAGTTTGAGCACAGCATCAAGAGTTTAAGAAATAACAATTGATTTTTGGTGAGCTTCGTCTTGAAATTCGTCTTGGAGCAATCGACCAACTCGATTAAATTCACCATAGCATCGATAAATTCACCATATCAACGATATATGCTGGTCTTAGAAGGAGCTTTATCACCAAAAGACTTAATTACGTTCATCTATTCACGATTGTTGAATCCACATTAGTAATCCACTTGGAAAGTTGTAAAAAATAATATTGCGAAAATATTCGCGGTTTATTTCCAATTTTTTATCAATATGAATATTTTAAGTTACTGTAAACAACACAAATTGCGCACGTATGTCAAAACGTTCAGAGCGATGCATAACACGAAAAATATCAAATTTTACGGTAAACTTGTGAGCAGCCAGTTTGCAACAAACGGGTTGCCAAACCCTAAAATATGAAAGGCAACGTATATATTTATAATAACATAACATAATTAACCTAATTTTAGAATCCATCAGACTTAATGCATTAATCCATCATAAATAATAAA
>NW_024391517.1:0-1313 GCF_016617805.1 Bactrocera tryoni
ATACTTTAGCCGCTAGAGCGATTACAATGTTGAAACAAAATTGCGATTTTTCTCAAAACACTACATTTGTTTGTGAACACTATTGCCACGCTCCTGGTAGGAATAGAGGATAAGTTGAGGGCTTTTCTAAAAGCTCCTTAACTTATCTAACCGATGCTATTTATTGGACCCACCTTCGTCGAATACTTTAGCCGCTAGAGCGTTAACAAAGTTGAAACAAAAATGTGATTTTGCTCAAAACACTACATTTGATTGTGAACAATATTGCCACGCTCCTGGTAGGGATAGAGAATAGGTTGAGGGCCTCTCTAAAAGCTCCTTAAATTGTCTAACCGATGCTATTTATTTGACCCATCTTCGTCGAATACTTTAGCCGCTAGAGCGTTTACAAAGTTAAAACAAACATGTGATTTTTCTCAAAACACTACATTTTATTGTGAACAATATTGCCACGCTCCTGTAGGGTTAGAGAATAGGTTGATGGCCTTTCTAAAAGCTCCTTAAATTATCTAACCGATGCTATTTATTTGACCCACCTTCGTCGAATACTTCAGCCGCTAGAGCGTTAACAAAGTTGAAACAAAAATGTGATTTTTCTCAAAACACTACATTTGTTTGTGAACACTATTGCCACGCTCCTGGTAGGAATAGAGGATAAGTTGAGGGCTTTTCTAAAAGCTCCTTAACTTATCTAACCGATGCTATTTATTGGACCCACCTTCGTCGAATACTTTAGCCGCTAGAGCGTTAACAAAGTTGAAACAAAAATGTGATTTTGCTCAAAACACTACATTTGATTGTGAACACTATTGCCACGCTCCTGGTAGGGATAGAGAATAGGTTGAGGGCTTTTCTAAAAGCTCCTTAAATTATCTAACCGATGCTATTTATTTGACCTACCTACGTCGAATACTTTAGCCGCTAGAGCGTTTACAAAGTTGAAACAAAAATGTGATTTTTCTCAAAACACGACATTTGTTTGTGAACACTATTGCCACGCTCCTGGTAGGGATAGAGAATAAGTTGAGGGCTTTTCTAAAAGCTCCTTAAATAGTCTAACCGATGCTTTTTATTTGACCTACCTACGTCGAATACTTTAGCCGCTAGGGCGTTTACAAAGTTGAAACAAAAATGTGATTTTTCTAAAAACACTACATTTGTTTGTGAACACTATTGCCACGCTCCTGGTAGGGATAGAGGATAAGTTGAGGGCTTTCTCTAAAAGATCCTTAAATAGTCTAACCGATGCTTTATATTTGACCTACCTACGTCGAATACTTTAGCCGCTAGAGCGTTTACAAAGTTGAAACAAA
>NW_024391518.1:0-1581 GCF_016617805.1 Bactrocera tryoni
TGGAATAAACTGTTCAAATGGTGATGATGCCAGTTCCAAAATTCATTTTAGTTACAATTGGGAAATCTTTTCTCAAGTTGAGGGCTTTTATACGTACATACAAGTATGCAAGACAGTTTTATATGTTATATCTACATATATAAAAAAAAAGATACTTGTGACCATAATATATATTTTCTTTAAACATATTGCAGTTCCATTTAATGAATATGTTTGAATAAATATATGATTTGTAATATTTTTGAGTTTGGTTATTTTACCAAAATATACAAAGAATTGAGGTTTGTTTTCTATAATTGTTTTATTAAGTTTTAAAGATCTAAGTTGCCTCTGGAAATGTCTTAAAATAATAATACGCACTTTAGAAAGAGAACACATATTTTCAAAAAAAAAAAAAAAAAATCATCAAGTAAAAATATATTTGTGCGGTTTGGCATTCTAAATGGGAGTGGCTAAGTACACGAATAGAATACAAACGCCAATAGGTTTGGTGTTTGAAGAAACAGTGGTTCATAAACTGAAGTTATTATAATTTATTGTATTTTAATTCGCTGAACTATGTCAATGTCGTCGTATATCTCGTACAGCTCATCGTTCCATCGAATGCGATATTCGCCGTGGCCAACGCGCAAAAGGACCATAAATCTTTCGCAGAACTTTTCTCTCGAAAACTCGCAACGTCGACTCATCAGTTGTTGACATCGTCCAAGCCTCTGCACCATATAGCAGGACGGGAATTATGAGCGACTTATAGAGTTTGGCTTTTGTTCGTCGAGAGAGGACTTTACTTTTCTACTTTTATCCTGCGTTGTATTTCAAGGCTGACATTGTTGGTGGTGTTTATGCTGAGGTCCTTTCCGATCCTGACGAAGCTTTTCGTGTTGCTCAACGTCAGTTTACACAGCCGTATTAGTTTTGCGGGGATACCAAATTCAGACATCGCGGCGTAAAGGCAGCTCCTTTTCGTGCTGTCGAAAGCAGCTTTGAAATCGACGAAGAGGTGGTGTGTGTCGATTCTCCTTTCACGGGTCTTTTCCAAGGTTTGGCGCATGGTGAATATCTGGTCGGTTGTTGATTTTCCAGGTCTAAAGCCACACTGATAAGGTCCAATCAGTTTGTTGACGGTGGGCTTTAATCTTTCACTCAATACGCTCGATAGAACCTTATATGCGATGTTGAAGAGGTTAATCCCACGGTAGTTGGCGCAGATTGTGGGGTCTCCTTTTTTATGGATTGGGCATAGCACACTTAAATTCCAATCGTTGGGCATGCTTTTGTCCTACCATATTTTACAAAGAAACTGATGCATGCTCCTTATCAGTTCTTCGCCGCCGTGTTTGAATAGCTCGGCCGGCAATCCGTCGGCCCCTGTCGCTTTGTTGTTCTTAAGGCGGGCAATTGCTATTCGAACTTCTTCATGGTCGGGTAATGGAACGTCTGCTTTATCGTCATCGATTGGGGAATCGGGTTCTCCTTCTCCTGGTATTGTGCGTTCACTGACATTTAGTAGGCTGAAGAAGTGTTCCCTTTATAATTTAAGTATGCTCTGGGCATCGGTGACTAGATCACCTTTTTAACGGT
>NW_024391519.1:0-530 GCF_016617805.1 Bactrocera tryoni
TGATCAGATTCAGTTCAGTTCGTTTGCGACATAATCAGCGATCGGTCGACTCTATCCGCCGCCCTCCCGTTTGTGAAACCAACCACATAGTCATACATACACATATATATATCACCTAGAACGCGTTTATATAGTTACTTTTCCTTTTTTAACATAATTCGCTTAAATAAAGCACAAACCCTTTTCTATTATTGAGTGCGCTTTTTTTTGAATATTTTAGTGAAGTGGAGAATCATTATAAAAGGTGAGTACATTGTTTCTACACTTACATATACACATTTATAAATCCATATCAAGTTACCTCAAATCATTAGCTTAACATATTAAAGTTAATTAACTTTCTTCATCTTACTAAAGTTGGCATAAAGCCATAAGGGTAGTGCGTTTGGAAAAATTCCACAATTTTACATTTAGGTATAAAACCGATTTTCTTGCATATACACATTTATAAATCCATATCAAGTTACCTCAAATCATTAGCTTAACATATTAAAGTTAATTAACTTTCTTCATCTTATTAAAGTTGGCAT
>NW_024391520.1:0-2114 GCF_016617805.1 Bactrocera tryoni
GTAATTTGAATGCTTTGACTATAGGTTTAGGATGGTGATAGTAAAAACACCAATTTTGAAAATTACGTTTCCATTCTAAATTCTATTTTCTGTTTTATATTCACGTCAATAAATGGTGACAATTAACCATGACAGCTGTTAGTACAACTCTATACTAAATAAATATCCTAATGAAGATATATCTTTTTAAAGTTGAGGCAAATTTTAATAATTTCGCCTCGTTGTTGGACCGGATATCATTGATGAAATGACAAACATTATTGATGATAAATGTGAAAAGAGCGAAAAAGTTTGAACGTTTGCTGTCCCTATCGCTCTACTTTAGTCCTTATAGAGAAACCCGCTACAATAGCAGACACTTGCTTCATTCAAGTAAAGAAACATATGTTGGCTTATTCAGTTTTGTCCTTTTTATGTTAAAAGTAAACGGCTTCGAAAAATATTTTGAACATTTTGATGATTCGAATAAATTTTTGTTTTTTTTTCTGTTAGTAACCCAAAACTTAAAAAAAATAATATTTTTAGTAATTCTGAGATTTATACTCTTATTGCTCACAGTAGTCTTTAAAAAAGTCAGCAAATGGTTTTGATAAACGTCGTACGCAATTACCAAGCTCATTTTTTTATATTCACATTGAATATTTGGAACCAAGAATTTCTAGCCGGCAAGTTATCGATTACTAAAATGAAGTGGAATCTAGTTGAAGTAGGAAATGGAAAAGATATCATTACCAAAATGGGAAAGAGTAGATCGTTTTCAAAAATTTTAGAAATATAGACTCCAAACAAACGGATTTCCTAAAAATGTTCAGCACGTCTTTATTGCAACCAGTTTATACAAAAATTGTTATCTTCATAAAAGGAATTTATTATAATATGAACTCAAGCAAAGAATAGTCTATTGTAAAATATTTGGCGAGAATGTTTTAGAACACTTACCTGGAGATTCCATCATGAAGTTTAGTTACAAAATATAACCTAAGTTAAAGGAACGTGGGTCATTGTATGAACAAGACGAGCATCGCCTATAAGAACAGTCAAATTTAGCTACCAAAACTACTTTTTATAAATCACTGCTTCAAAATTTTTATTTGTTGTTATATGATTTATTTGCAAAAGTAGCAGATAGAAACAAGGAGCGTGGTATGCACTAGCAGAAAGCAAAATTGTACAAAAATAAAAATAAAAATAATTTTCGCAAAGATTTTAATAACCATAATTTGAAAAATGACTCGCTGCGAAGATGAGCGCCGCGTTGAGCTCGCAAATGGGCTTGGCTATTTGAACAGTTGTGTAACATAATATAACAACAGTCAAAAGATCTGATGAAAACTTGCTGTTGCTTAGACACGAAAAATTAGTAAGACGAAAAACACATTTACTCAACAACAAATTTCACTTTTATCCAAGCAAGAGCGAAGACGAAAATGCACGTTTCCATTAAAATCAATATTTTCCACTTGCAATAGAAATTTGATTTCATTAATGTGTGACAGACCGACACCCACGCGGTATGGACGTATCGAAATAAACTATGAAAATGCCGAAAATAACAGAATTCGCAACAGTGAAGCGAAATTCCACAAAGTTGTTGTTAGCGGTTGATGCGAATATGAGAAATAAAGCAAAAGGCAGCAAAAATAAAAACCGAAAAATAAACAAAAAAATTAAATAAAAACAAAATTGCAGTTTAAATTCGCAAACTAGTGACTGCAGTTAAGTAAAAGTTGTCTGGCAACTTTTGCAACAAATTGACAGCGCGTCAGCAGTGTCAAGTGGGGGTTGGTGGAAAGAGACGCGGCAGCAAAGAGAACTCGCAGCGGCGTTGAGACATTGGATAGTACTTTTGCATTGCGGTTTATAAATATACCTACATATATGTATAATCTGTCTGTCTGTGGCAACGAAATCCGCTTCTAACGCCTAGGCATGGGTGCAATGACAGCTGTTCTTACTATACTTTCTGCTGCCGCGGAAACCTGATTGTTGGTTACCGCACAAAAGCTGTATGAGCACCGGCGGCGCGGCAGCAAGCTAGTGGCAGTCGAAGGAAATGAGGTCAACTGTTGCGCCGCCAAATAGAAAACGGCAGATAAACAATTGCAGCAGCCGGC
>NW_024391521.1:0-1997 GCF_016617805.1 Bactrocera tryoni
AGGGCTAAGTTCGGGTGTCACCGAACATTTTATACTCTCGCATGATAAAGTGATAATCGAGATTTCATTATCCGTCATTTACATATTTTTCAAATACCGTATTTTGTAAAGTTTTATTCCGCTATCATCATTGGTTCCTAATGTTTATACTCGTATTATACAGAGAAAGGCATCAGATGGAATTCAAAATAGCGTGGAAGAAGGCGTAGTTGTGAACCGATGTCACCCATATTTCTTACATGTCATCAGGATGTTAAGAAAATATTATATACCGAATTTCATTGAAATCGGCATAGTAGTTCCTGAGATATGGTTTTTGGTTCATAAGTGGGCGACGCCACGCCCATTTTCAATTTTTAAAAAAAGCCTGGGTGCAGCTTTCTTCTGCCATTTCTTTTGTAAAATTTAGTGTTTCTGACGTGTTTTGTTAGTCGGTTAAGGCACTTTTAGTGATTTTCAACATAACCTTTGTATGGGTGGTGGGCGTGGTTATTATCCGATTTCTTCCATTTCTGAACTTTATATGGAAATGCCTGAAGAAAACGACTCAATAGAGTTTGGTTGACATAGCTATAATAGTTTCCGAGATATGTACAAAAAACTTAGTAGGGGGCGGGGCCACGCCCACTTTTCCAAAAAAAATTACGTCCAAATATGTCCCTCCCTAATGCGATCCTTTGTGCCAAATTTAACTTTAATATCTTTATTTATGGCTTAGTTATGACACTTTATAGGTTTTCGGTTTCCGCCATTTTGTGGGCGTGGCAGTGGGCCGATTTTGCCCATCTTCGAACTTAACCTTCTTATGGAGCCAAGAAATACGTGTACCAAGTTTCATCATGATATCTCAATTTTTACTCAAGTTACAGCTTGCACGGGCGGACGGACGGACGGACAGACAGACATCCGGATTTCAACTCTACTCGTCACCCTGATCACTTTGGTATATATAACCCTATATCTGACTCTTTTAGTTTTAGGACTTACAAACAACCGTTACGTGAACAAAACTATAATACTCTCCTTAGCAACTTTGTTGCGAGAAAATAATCATAAATCTCATTTCAGCTGTTTTCTTTGAATAAAGTTATCAATTTTTTGCAGTATCAATATATATTCGAAAATTTCTATAATTGAATTAAATGTATTAAATATCAGTTTAAAACTAATAAATACTGTTGACTGCTTATTCCAATGACTATATTTTTGGTGAAAACTCAAAATACTTTACAAATATTGTCTTGAGTTTGAAGCAAGTGTTCAAGTCTCAGCAAACATAGCTATGGAAATTTGCACATGTGTGAATTTGTAACTTCCGTACCAGATTTCCATGTATGTGTGTATGTGCATTATATAAATGAGAAACACTTGACGAAAGTTTGGGTACCATAATTTATGCAATCCTCGTTTCTTGACTCGTATACTTATCCCTAAGATGTCTGAGCCGTAAAGAAAAGAACAATGACCGCCGAAATAAGCCAGACAAAAACAAAAGAATAGTAACACACCGAAAAAACTTTCTGCTCATAAGTATTAAATGAGTACTCGTAAGATGTCCACATATGTATGTATATGTGATCTGCTGCTTAAGGGTATTGTACCAAAAATTGAAATTTGCTGAAGAGTACTCTTCTAATGAGACCAGAAATACATGTTTTGTAGTTAAAATACTCCTATGTCAAACTGATTTTTTCCATAATAATTTACATATAACCCAAAAAGGTTTAACAGGTCAATTGAAAAGTCCCCGACCTACCATATCAAGGCACATTTTTTTAGCAAAATTCTTTTTTTTTATTCAACATAGTTGCCTTCAAAGATGTTACACTGGTTAGAGCAACCCTTCCACTTTTCGTTACTTTAAGAGCGCTATGTTCAATCTATGGCTGTCATAATCATCCTGTCAAATTAACAATTGAGCGTCTAGTGGAAATATTTGAACCCACAAGTACAGTACAAGTGTTTCCGTGACAGTGACAAAAAAACTGCCTGTAGTG
>NW_024391522.1:0-1241 GCF_016617805.1 Bactrocera tryoni
AACGTAGCCACTATCATAAAATAGGTGCAATATAAAAAAAATAATATTCGGAATTTGAATCAAAAAGGTTAGTGGGAAACGCCGCCCAAAAAATTCATATTTTCACCAATTTTTTTTTAACAAAAAATAGTAAAACTTTAATAGTCTAAATTTATTCTTTAAAATTTATGTCGTCTCCCTCAAAATAATCCCTCTTGGCCCCAAATACAATCCTCGAAACGATTCACGTTTAATGTCTTCAGTTGAGTCAAAACGGTTTCCCCGGAGCGGTCGTTTGAGTTTACTAAACGGAGCTAAATCAGGCGAGTACGATGGTTGCTTCACGTATTGGTTGAAAATTTGGTAAAAAATTCATGAAGAATCAATGCAGGATGTGACGGTGCATTATCGTGGTGCAAAACCCAAGACTTGTCAGCCCATAATTCCGGGGTCTTTTTATGATGCATACCGCTCAAATAGACGGTTCGGACGGTGGGATGGAATTCAAAGTGCATCGAAAGCAACTGTCAGCATCACTTTGATTTTTGACCTGCTTTGACATGAAATTTAAGTGTGCTCTGCCCAATCCATGAAAAGGAAAACCCCACAAGTACTTTGCATAAGCCTCCTCAACATCGCGTATAAGGTTATATAGAGCGTATTGTGTGAAAGATTAAAACCCACAACAAACTGATTGGACCTTATCAGTGTGGATTTAGGCCTAGGAAATATCAATAAGCCGCCGCTATGTCTGAATTTGGTATCCCCACAAAACTAATATGGCTGTGTAAATTGACGTTGAGCAATACCAAAAGCTCCGTCTGGACCGGGAAGGACCTCTCCGAGCCGTTCGATACTAAACGAGGTTGCAGACATGACGACTTCTTCAATCTGCTGAAAATAATTCGAGCCGATGATATTGATATCATTGGCCTCAACACCCGCGCCGTTAGTTCTGCTTTTTGCATAATGCATAAGGAAGTAAAGCCAATGGGTCTGGCAGTGAACGAGGGCAAGACGAAATAAATATCTTCTGTCATCAACGACGACTGTTTCGTCGCTATCGCGACTAGGCTCTCCGTCACTGTTGACAGTCACTCATTATTCCCGTCCTGCTATATGGTGCAGAGGCATGGACGGTGACAACATCTGACGAGTCCACATTAAGATTTTTCGAGAGAAAGGTTCTGCGAAAAATTTATGGTCCTTTACGCATTGGCATATGCAAATATCGGATTCGGTGGAACGATGAGCTGTACAAG
>NW_024391523.1:0-2147 GCF_016617805.1 Bactrocera tryoni
ATATATTTTGAGCTGCACCGAAATGTGTACTCTTTATTTATACTCTTAAGACTAACTTATTACATGGTTCTTACTTCTATTTATACTAACTAGTATGTTTACTTATTACTAGTTGATAGTTTGTTAAGATACAGATTATATTATTTGTTTAGGTTTGTTTACATACATATACATATATTGCTTGCTTATAGCCTTGACAGACGGCAGCGTTAATGCGGATTAACTGCGCACTTAATCAGATCCAAATTTGTAGGTGACAGACGGCAGCTATGCGAGTTTGAAACTATCATAAACAGCTCATTGTCCTTTTTATAATATTTTCAATGAAAATTGATAGAAGATAAACATTACGGTTGTTAGCCGACCAATTTTTACCAAACCATTTTTTATTACAAAAGCATATCAACACATTATTTTTTAAACTGCATCATAACATAGAAATTTTATTGATATTATATTGAGAATTTGATAAACAGCTGTCAGGGTTGCTTGTATTTCATTCACAATAGATGAAAATTGGCCATTTTTAACAATGTTGCCAACGAAAATCTCACAAACTCCCCAAAATTTTCAGAGTTATTTTTGGATTCAGCAACGGAGTTAGCTGTGGTAACTCCTGAATTAATCCCGAAAAGTGCAATTAATTGCTTTGTTCTGGTTTAACGATACTTGTTTGTTTAGGATTGTTCGTTGGAGTGATAGTGCCGTCTGTCTGTTTATGCTATGACATTGGTACACAAATAACGCATACACAAACTTACATACTTATATGTATTCACATGTAAATATGTCACCCCCAAAAACTACAAACATTGCTTTACAAAAACCACAATCGTTTGAAATAGCATCATACATACTTATATGCGTACACATCTAAATATGTGCGTATGACATTCCCACACAAATAATGCATACGCAACATACATACTTATATGCGTTCACTTGTAGATGTGTCACCCGCAAAAATTACAAATATTGTTCTACAAAAAAAACAAACGCCTGAAATATCGTCAGCGGCGTCACAAGTCAATATGGCAGCCAAATGTAGTAAATCTTACAACAAGAACAATTCCATTCAAGAACGCAAGCGCACTTTCAACAGGCAAACTCGCAAAATATTATTAATTCTTTCGATTTTAATGAAAAGTTTTAGTGAAGCGATTGAATATTGTTGAGTGAAAAGATTTGAATCATTTCTAAAGAAATTTATTTATTTATTTATTTATTTATTTTATTTATAATAATTCATATAACAAAAGAAGTTTTATTATATAAATACATAAACGCAGCACTGGCTACGAGGCCTTCAGCTGTCTTGTAATTATAACTAGGTGAAAAATTCTAATTGCTAAGGGTTAGTAAAGATGTAATTTGCTTAAATATTTTTTAACAAATCGTTGGTTTTTAAAAATCTATATACAATCATCACGTTTTTTTCTGAAGGTTCACTTAGTAGTTTTATGAGATCAATGTTGCCAGAGTTGTGGGCTGTTGGGTGAAGCATCGGACAGAGTGTGAGTAAGTGTTTGATAGTAGCGGTGTCCTCGCAAAGGGGGCAAATGGATGGGCTTTTACCCGATAGTAAGTGGGCGTGTGTTATGATAGTGTGTCCAATCCTTAATCGAGTATATGTCTTCATTGCGCTAGTTGGAACTGTTGACGAGTAGATTATACGATTTCTGGCTGGGTTTATGACCGCGTAGTGATGTTTAAATGTTTTCCATTCGCTTGCGTTTTTTTGATGCCTTTTGTGCTTAATAAGGTTAAGAATGTCTTGCTTGGATGAGACGTAGTATGTTAAGGCAGGAGTCCTGGCTACATTTTTCGCAGCGAGGTCTGCAAAGTGGTTGCCTGTAATACCAGCATGGCCAGGGATCCACATTACTTGGATTTTCTGAGGGGCACCAATGACCGCGTCCCTGATAACTTCTATTATGGGATTGCGATTGGAAGGAGACGTTATTGCAGACATACACGATTTGCTGTCTGTACAGATGAGGAACTTTCCTTTAGTCTTTTTTGCGTAATTAACTGCATGAAGGATAGCAGATCCTTCAGCGGTAAATACAGAGGTCGTTGAGGGAAGAAGCCAATTGCAAATAGTTTCTCCTGTGGCAGTGACAACTGCTAACGAAGTGGAATCGATG
>NW_024391524.1:0-628 GCF_016617805.1 Bactrocera tryoni
AAAAAACGTGATGATTGTATATAGATTCTTAAAAACCAACGATTTGTTAAAATATATTTAAGCAACTTACATCTTTACTAACCCTTAGCAAATAGAATTTTTCACCTAGTTATAATTACAAGACGGCTGAAGGCCTCGTAGCCAGTGCTGCGTTTATGTATTTATATAATAAAACTCTTTTTGTTATATGAATTATTATAAATAAATAAATAAATAAATATTTTATTATCATGGCCTTTGCCATTATGAACCAATGAACTGACATCCTCACTCAATTGGCAGCTCTACATATTGCAATTGTTTCCTTTTTCAACAAAACTTTTTCTCATAAGGCTTTTGTCCGTACTTTTGTGAAAATAATGCCACTCAGTCTACAAATTTTCATACTTTACCGCACCAGCAGCCGCAGTAGCATTGCCTTTTAGACCTGAATCAATATTATGACCGGCATAGATGACTGATTTTAAATTAGCCAGCATCTGTTGGTTTTGCTTATGCTAACATTGCACATATACGAGTATAACATTTCACAAAATGGGCACTATGCTGGATGACAAGTTATGAACAATATCTACTTAATAATAATTATACCCAACGATTACTCTCCTCCCTCGTGGTACCCTACTAC
>NW_024391525.1:0-522 GCF_016617805.1 Bactrocera tryoni
TTCTCCACTTGGTCCTTCCAACGGAGTGGAGGTCTTCCTCTTCCTCTGCTTCCCCCGGCGGGTACTGCGTCGAATACTTTCAGAGCTGGAGTGTTTTCGTCCATTCGGACAACATGACCAAGCCAGCGTAGCCGCTGTCTTTTAATTCGCTGAACTATGTCAAGGTCGTCATATATCTCATACAGCTCATCGTTCCATCGAATGCCGTGTCAAACGCGCAAAGGACCATAAATCTTTCGCAGAACTTTTCTCTCGAAAACTCGCAACGTCGACTCATCAGTTGTTGTCATCGTCCAGGCATCTGCACCATATAGCAGGACGGGAATTATGAGTGACTTATAGAGTTTGGTTTTTGTTCGTCGAGAGAAGACTTTACTTCTCAATTGCCTAATCAGTCCGAAATAGCTCCTGTTGGAAAGAGTTATCCTGCGTTGGATTTCCAGGCTGACATTGTTGGTGGTGTTTACGCTGGTTCCAAGATAGACGAAATTATCTACGACTTCAAAGTTATGACTGTCATGC
>NW_024391526.1:0-1043 GCF_016617805.1 Bactrocera tryoni
ATACCTGAATATAAGATTGTCGAATTCTTCCAAATGCACTGCCGTTATGGCTTTATGTCAACTTCAGTAAGATGAAGAAGGTTAATTAACTTTAAATATGTTAAATTAATGATTTAAAGCAACTCAATATCGACTACTAAATGTGTATATACAAGAAAATCGACTTTATACCTGAATATAAGATTGTCGAATTCTTCCAAATGCACTGCCGTTATGGCTTTATGTCAACTTCAGTAAAATGAAGAAGGTTAATTAACTTAAATGTTTGATGTTAATGATTTAAAGCAACTCAATATCGACTGCTAGATGTGTATATACAAGAAAATCGACTTTATACCTGAATATAAGATTGTCGAATTCTTCCAAATGCACTGCCGTTATGGCTTTATGTCAACTTCAGTAAGATGAAGAAGGTTAATTAACTTAAGTATGTTAAATTAGTGATTTAGGGCAACTCAATATCGACTACTAAATGTGTATATACAAGAAAATCGACTTTATACCTAAATATAAGATTGTCGAATTCTTCCAAATGCACTGCCGTTATGGCTTTATGTCAACTTCAGCAAGATGAAGAAAGTTAATTACCTTAAATAATCGATGTTAATGATTTAAAGCAACTCAATATCGACTGCAAGATGTGTATATACAAGAAAATCGACTTTATACCTGAATATAAGATTGTCGAATTCTTCCAAATGCACTGCCGTTATGGCTTTATGTCAACTTCAGTAAAATGAAGAAGGTTAATTAACTTAAATGTTTGATGTTAATGATTTAAAGCAACTCAATATCGACTGCTAAATGTGTATATGCAAGAAAATCGACTTTATACCTGAATATAAGATTGTCGAATTCTTCCAAATGCACTGCCGTTATGGCTTTATGTCAACTTCAGTAAGATGAAGAAGGTTAATTAACTTAAGTATGTTAAATTAGTGATTTAGGGCAACTCAATATCGACTACTAAATGTGTATATACAAGAAAATCGACTTTATACCTGAATATAAGATTGTCGAATTCTTCCAAATGCACTGCCGTT
>NW_024391527.1:0-536 GCF_016617805.1 Bactrocera tryoni
CTTGATATCGATTGCATAATGTGTATGCATCGAAAAAAATCAATTCTACAGCTTAATTTAGGATTGTTAAATTGTTCCAAATACATTGTCGTTATGGCTATACGACAACTCTATAAAAGCTCCAATAACATTAAAACGGCTATTTAACAGAAATGTGTAAAGTTCATATTTTTACGCATCTTGATATCGATTGCTTAATGTGTATGTATCAAAAAATCAATTCTACACCTTAATTTAGGATTGTTAAATTGCTCCAAAGACACTGTCGTTATGGCTATACAACAACTCTATGACAACTCCAGTAACATCAAAACGGCCAGTTAGCAAAAATATGTAAAGTTCATATTTTTACGCAACTTGATATCGATTGCTTAATGCATGTATGTATCAGTAAAATCAATTCTACACCTTTAATTTAGGATTGTCAAAAGGTGTTCCAAATACACTGTCGCCATTAATGAAGACAACTCTATGACAACTCCAATAACATCAAAACGGCTAGTTAGCATAAATATGTAAAGTTCATATTTTTACGC
>NW_024391528.1:0-2479 GCF_016617805.1 Bactrocera tryoni
CAGGGTACAGTGTTTTTTCATTATTTCAATATTTTGTCATTATTGTCAAATTTTGAAACAATTTAAACTTTTCCTCGAATGTTCATGACGTCACGAACCAATGTACATATGTTTCTGTCAACCGAAATTTCAAAATTATTTTTTTGTTTTATATTTCTTTAATTTGTTTTTTTTTTTTTTAAAGAACATCAACATCAAATACTTTTTCAACTGAATGATATTGTTCTTCTCTCTTCCTATTTTGTTTGCCTACCTAACATTATATACATCCGTATACATCGTTACATTAGTACTCAAGCAACTTCTTCATTCTAGTGGCGTATTAGTTATCTTAATATAATTGTTTCTATAATTATAAATAGCGATTAGGCCAAAAATGGTAATAAACGAGATCTCCATCTGACAAAAGTTGTCTTAACAAAATATGTGAAAAACTTACCAATAAGATGAAGGCATCTAAAAATACAACTGTCGGCTATTATTTATTTGAAAAGTTTATCTAACGACCATAGGAATGATTATTCGGTGTGAAGTGAAAGTGTACAAAAAACTTTTCTAGACCCGTAACTCAGCATCACTCACCCAATCAGAAAAGCAGATCTGACATGGACTAAGAGTGACTGGAGAGCCAGTGCATGATATAGTATAACTTCGTATCGCGCCATATCTCTCCTGCCAATGCCTTCAAAGCTTATGGAAAAATTGCCTATTGTGCTTCTTAACAACACAATTGAAGAGAGGAAGCTGATGTCATCACTTCACTATTGACCAACTGCATAGAATAACTCGAGTCATTGAAAATGCCTTTGAAGAAAAAAGTTTGCTCGTCGACGTTTCTAAGGCTTTTAATAAAGTTTGCCATGGCGGGCTCCTAAACAAAACAAGATGCTTTTACCGGAAGAATATTACAATTGGGGTACACACAACCCGTCGTAAAGCATTGTAAAATCGTAAAATTGTAAATTTGTACATTTGTTTAAAAAAATTGTTGTTGGATTTCATACAAAAATGAGTTTACACATTTACAATTCTCAATGCTATGTTTTCGAATCGTTATAATTTATAACTTTATGAGACTTGTGAAAACCCTAAATATCTTAAGGGGGTAGTAAGGTTAATTCAAGCGAAAAAAGCATATTTTCAATAACTTTTTTTAAAGACATAATCAATATTTATTTATTTGTATAATTATAGCATAATTATATGATATTTAAAGAATATTCTGTGAAAGTTTCATAGAAAAATATTAAAAAATGAGACGGTGACAGAGAATCTTCGCAGGCGTTCCAAAAAAAAATTGATTCGCGGTGAACCGCATAACACATGACTGGATCATCTGAAATTAAAAAACCAAATTGATTTGTTTAGTTGATAAGTTTCCTCAGATACGCTGTCGAGTTTTTTTAATGATTTTTCAATTTTTTACAACGCTCGGAACCCAAAAATACTGATTTTTCATCAAAAAAATCAGAAATTTTGTTGTTTAAAAATAAGTTAAAATTAAAAAAAAAAAAACTCGACAGCGTTACCTCACAATTTATGTAAAGAAAGACTGTGCAAAATTTCAAAAGGATCGGTTCAGTAGATTTTGAGCTACAGAGTTCACCGGCTTCGAAAAAGTGAAGTGTGAGAAAAACACGTTTAAAGTTTCACAGCCGCTCACAATCAAATCGGAGGGCGGAGACTTACAAGTGTATATCTCCGTCAATTTTGCTTTAATTGCTCTCAAATTTTCACAGAATAATCTTAAGATATTGTACATTAATATAAAATAAAAAATAAAAAAATGCAAAAAAAAATACATTACTACCCCCTTAAAATCATACCTTAGGGACCGTTTTATTTTCGAATTAAAGACGGTGATTTGTACTCTGATTTAAATAATAGCTGGTGTTCCTCAGGGTAGTGTGTTACGACCCATCCTTTACCTACTCGTTACGTGCTATCTACCACAAGACAATCATTTTACTGGCATCGTTTGCAAGATTGCAAGAACATTTAAATAAAATATTTGAAAGGGCAGCTAAATGGTGAAAAAAATTAAATGAAACTAAATCAGTACATATTGATTTCACATACAACAATATTAGATATAAGCCTCTGTACATAAACGGTGTGCAAATACCATATCACAATACTGCGAAATACATAGGCATGATCCTGGACACAAAACTGGATGGAGTGCACATGTCAAAAAGAAAAAAAAAAGAATTAGAAATAAAATTCAGAAACATGTATTGGCTATTGTGTAGAAACTCTGCCCTACCCACATATAACAAAACTCTTGTTTACAAGCAGGTGTTCAGACCACATTGGACTTATGGGATACAACTTTAGGGCTGCTCAAGCCGTAGTACTGTCGTACAAGTCCAGCGATTCCAAAACAAAATTTTAAGGTTTGCCGTCAATTGGCCTTGGTATGTTCGTAGTTACGATCTTGAACGCGATCTTGGAATGGGACTCAGTTGCCGCATCAATC
>NW_024391529.1:0-804 GCF_016617805.1 Bactrocera tryoni
TTGGTTTTCCGGCACGCGAACACGCAACGTATAATTGTCCATGTGCGAAACAGGGAAACTCTAAGTTTATTCCGCAAACTTGCAACGATTGGCCTTGCGATTTATTTATGGTCATCGCAAACGCCAGACGCATGGGAAATTGCAACCTCTTAAAATCAAATGGCAAATCCGTTGGAATCATAGGTATTCGTGGGATTAAGACATCCTCTCCTTTGTATTTTCCTTTGATTATTTTAGCTTCGATGATGTTATTCATGAGTTTCTTCACAACCAATCTCGTTCCATTGCAAAGTCGAGGTTGATTAATATTACGCAGCATAATGACAACTTACCCTACTTTTAATTTCAAATTATGTGGTGGTAGACCAGGCAAGTCCAATGAATTTAAAAATTCTGTAGGATAGTTGACTACGTCATCCTGGTTTGTGGCCGTGTCAACTGATTTGTACGTAAACAACTCTCCTGGAAGGAAATTCTGAATGGTAGCATTGAGATCATCGACATCTTTGTTTTTTGCTGCCAATATTGCTCGTTCACTTAGCCAATCGTGGTTATTATATTGTTGTTTAATGTCCGGAAAAACACGCTGAATAAGCTCCTTTTTCGATTCTGTGAAGTGACAGAAATCTGTGGGAAAAGTCATTAATCCGGTCGAGCTGTCAACTGCGACCTTACCATTGCCAATATCCAGCCGTGTGTGCAGTTCGTCCGCCTTCTAATAAAGTTGCTGCTATTCCAGATGAAGCCAACGCTAGGACTACCTCATTTTGCGATCGGATCTTTGCTAATAGCAATGAAATTAGG
>NW_024391530.1:0-1982 GCF_016617805.1 Bactrocera tryoni
GTTCTTTAATCCTAACCTTAGAGATCAAACGATAACACAATTTATACAAGGTTACGTACATATGTTACCTGTTATATTTCGGGTTTTAGCAATACTAGTGTTGCAAATAGAAACTCATAACTTTAAAGTAAAGTTTGACATTTTCGGTGGGGTGCATGCTCAGGATGTTTTTACATACGAGCGCAGTTTGTGATGTTCACAGTAATTTAAAATATTATTTTCGACTAAAAAATGGATCCTGTGAGCAAACTGATATTGCAAGATCGTCATGTGATCTAACGTGAGATTGAGACAATTCTATAGTAAATTTTAGTAGTGCTGGTCGCATATGTTCAAAATTGCAGGAATATTAGACTGTAAAAAAAATTGTTCACATTGAATCCCGCATAATTTGTTCATCGCTCAAAAGGTCAAGTATCGATTGGTAGAGAAAAATGTTAATGAAATACGATAGCCGTGCTTCCAAAAACGTCTATGAGATCGTGACAAATGAAGAATCGTATTTATGTAGTATTTATGCGTATGAGCTCGAAATTAAACAGCAATCGACTGTATGGGTGTTTTAAGATGAGCCGAATGAAAAGTTCTTCGTGCACGAAGCACTTCCAGGCAAATAGTTTCCTGTTTTTTTTTGGAAAAACTCTACATGTCGCAACCATACCACTGGAACAACGCAGAACAGTAAATTTTGAGTGGTATGGAACCGGATCACTCTTCTCCACGAGAATGCAAGCTCTCGCACATCGACTGAAAAATTGATCGTTTTGATGAGTTTTTAGTCCTGACTTGGCACGAAATGACTTCAACCTTTTTTTGACACCAAAACGGGTGTTTGATACGTTCAGAACACATGTCTTGAATTTTCGAAGATTAAAATTTGTTGTTGTTCTCATATCGCGAAAGATAGAAGGCATATACTATATACCTAAATCCTTGACTTCTTGTAGTGCTCTCTGTTTAATACAAACAAGTACTCCTCTGCATTACTCCCACAAATTACATAAAGTAATAGAGGTGTAATGCAGAGGAATATCAACCGCCATAACTTCACTCAGCAGACGAAAGAAGAGACAAAAAAGAATAATTTTCCCGCGTTTTTCTTAAGCGAAAGTATATTATCCCGTCACAAGAAGCCGAGAGACAATTATTATACAAGTACACATTACAAGTGAACAGATACAGGAAGGGAAACATCACATCAATCAAAGACATAAACACTGCATAGAAAGGAATCATAATCCACAACAGGTTACAATAAATAAATAAACTAACATATAATTACATACATACTTGTATATCCACGAAATAAAGCAATTAACCCATATTGGTAAAACAATAATTTAATATTAAATTAAAAGTTTATTACGTTCACACTAAACGAAGTACTTTTTTCTTAAACGCAATGGGACCCCTTACGCCGATATCTCTCTTTAAGGGAATATCGGAACTTGAGTTATATAAGGAAAGTCCCTACATAACTCAATTTGACTAGACGAGGCAATATTATAAACTTACTGACTTTCTTTGAAGTAAACGAACCGAGTGCTAATTATAACCTTCAAATAAGAATCTGGTGGGTACATATTCGCATATGATATGTATAACAATATGTAGTAACCCAAATGCTCTGAATATGAAATATGAACCTGATAATGATAAATTTTAATATTATATATTTAGAGCAGATGGTAATAGGTCCGATTGCTTTGGATCACAGTTCAAATCCTCACAGAGACAAATTTTTAAATGGCAGACAAAAATACATAAGTAAGGCTCAGAATTATGTAGAATATCAGTAGGTATTCACTTAAGAGAGCACTAACTAAGTGAAAGCTCATTGTCGGAAAGTTTTTTAGGACGAAACGTAGCGTCATGTTTCTAGCAAAATCAACCATTTTTGGATTAGAAAACGATTAAAAAACACTTACTATTTGGAAAAAATTTAAGTTTTTATTTACGAAAGTAAATCTAGAGGGACCAAC
>NW_024391531.1:0-1513 GCF_016617805.1 Bactrocera tryoni
TTATTATAATAGATTACACGTTTGATGGATTGAGTCCAAGGATCGCTTACTTCGACTACTTACTCTACTTTGTGAGCACAGGATTAGGAAACTCCTTTGAATCGAGACTTATGAGTCATCAAAGCCAACAAAGCATTTCCTAAAGTCAGCTTTAATTTCATACCCCCATCAATTCGGTGGAAAACAACTGGAAATATGAGGCTACCATTTGTTTAAGACGAGATGATTCAGAAATCTTCTTCTTTTCATAAAACTGCTGCAGTTGGCTTTCGGTTAGACGATCAACATGAATGCATGGACGCGGATAGGGTCATAGTCGGTTAGAAACCCTACTACTTTGGAGATCCTAGCCTTAATGTTGGAAAAAGAGCTCCATTGGACTGCCTGCGAGTCGGGGCTTGGGCCAAAGGGATCTATGCGCCAGTACATAAACCAAGCTGGTGAGTCCATTTGCGTATACTCGGTTGTAGTACAAAGCGAAGCAGGAAGAGGGTCACCGACAACTTCACGTTCTACTGATAGCGGGTCTAGGGTACTCTTACTTACCACGTCACTAGCTTTATAGTCTGCCATGAGTCTGCTCACTCCGCCCTAATGACACTGACTCACCCCCACCTAGAGTTCTTATGTTCTTTCTCCTTTTGAATTTCTGAAAGTCGCCTTGTGCGGACCATATCTCGATGCATGCTTTCACGCTTTATCTTGAGCATGTTACATTGATTGTCTGCAATCTAAACTCAGCTAAATCTATAATGCCTATATTGTGCTTTGCCGAAATGAAATATCTTCAAATAAACCAGAGGAATATAAATTCCCATTTTTTCCGGAGTCTCAATTGTAGAGTGAGTATCTGCTCAGCTGCTGCTGCAGCAAACCAGCTGCAGGTTTATCGTAGTGCTAGGCTGTTAGATCTGCTAAGAGCTCAAGGTATTATTTTACTATATTTGGTATCAGCATCCTGACCACCTTGTATATATAAGAAATTTATACTAGTGGATCCGGTCCCGCGTTGCGTAATTGTATACATTTCCTTCAATTATTCATATATAATAAACTATTCAATGCAGCGGAATTTTATTTAGTTTTGGTGAAAAGGCACCACATTGATTATGTGTTTGAACTCATCTCTATAGATGCCCTATCTCTACATCTCTCGTCCATCTTACCCCTTTCCAACTCCTCAGCGAAGTGAAGCGCTATATTGGGTACTCTGAAATTAAGTTCAATACTATAGGATTTCGAAAATCAATTTATATGTGTGTGGTAGATTGTGAACTTAACAAGTATCACGGCTTGTCCTTTAGCACAGCCGACTAATAGTAAGGATCTTCTTACTCCAAGCACGTGCCAGTTGCTTACAAAACAATTCTCTTGGCAGTAACGACATTTAATGCCTGACTGAAGGTTTATTCCTAAGAGCTCCATTGATGTAAAGGGCTGTTTCTTTCTACTGCTCCTTCCATATGAAGGAAAGTCGGAGAGATTTGTTCGTGGGACTTTTTATATATTTTGC
>NW_024391532.1:0-4841 GCF_016617805.1 Bactrocera tryoni
ATGTCTGTATGTCCATCCATCCTCTGTTTGTCCGTCTGTCCGTCCGTCCGTGCAAGCTGTAACTTGAGTAAAAATTGAGATATTATGATGAAACTGGCTAATTACGTATTTCTTGGCTCCATGAGAAGGTTAAGTTCGAAGATGGGTAAAATCGGCCCACTGCCACGCCTACAAAATGGCGAAAACCGAAACCTATAAAGAGTCATAACTAAGCCATAAATAAAAGTATTAAAGTGAAATTTGGCACAAAGGATCGCATTAGGAAGGGGCATATTTGGACGCAGTTTTTTTGGAAAAGTGGGTGTGGCCCGCCCCCTACTAAGTTTTTTGTACATATCTCGGAAACTCCTATAGCTATGTCAACCAAACTCTACAAAGTCGTTTCCCTCAGGCATTCTCATATACAGTTCAAAAATGGAAGAAATCGGATAATAACCACGCCCACCTCCCATACAAAGGTTATGTTGAAAATCACTAAAAGTGCGTTAACGGACTATCAAAAAATGTCAGAAACACTAAATTTTACGGAAGAAATTGCAGAAGGAAGCTGCACCCAGGCTTTTTTTTAAAATTGAAAATGGACGTGGCCTCGCCCACTTATGGACCAAAAACCATATCTCAGGAACTACTCCACCGATTTCAATGAAATTCTGTATATAATATTTTCTTAACACCCTGATGACATGTACGAAATATGGGTGAAATTGGTTGACAACCACGCCTTCTTCCAATATAACGCTATTTTGAATTCCATCTGATGCCTTCTCTGTATAATACGAGTATATGCATTAGGAACCAATGATGATAGCGGAATAAAACTTTACAAAAATACGGTATTTGAAAAGTATGTAAATGACGGATAATGAAATCTCGATTATCACTTTATCATGCGAGAGTATAAAATGTTCGGTGACACCCGAACTTAGCCCTTCCTTACTTGTTTAAGTTTGTTATCCTTTCTCAATATACAAGGTCTGCCGCAAAAAAAAACAGAACTTTTTAAATATAACTGTTTCTGGTGGTGCCACCTATTGGTGGGTATATGAAATAAAAAGTTTGATCTCTTGGTGACATTTCGTAATCATTTTAAGACAATTGGATAACTACAATCGATACTATCGATCAAAAAGTGACAGCAGCTTTTGGTCATCGGTCGTAAAATGCATTTTGAACAAAGAGCAAATATTTAATTTTGTTTTAAACTTGGGAAAACGTTTACTGAAACATTTCAAATGATGAAAAAAGTTTATGGTGATCAGTGCCTATCCCGTAGTAATGTGTATGAGTGGTTTAAGCGATTCCAAGAAGGTCGTGAGGACCTCTGTGACGATCAAAAGGCGGTCGTCTTCAGAAGTCAAAAATTAAGACAATGTTGATTTGTTTTTACGATTCCGAGAGTATTGTACACCGAGAGTTCGTCCCACCTGGCCAAACGATTAATGCTGTGTTTTACTTGTACCTTGGTGTTATGAAGCGTCTTTTGTCATGCATTCGTCGTGCTCGACCACAATACCGTGAGGCAGGGTCCTGGCGCCTGTTGCACTATAATACGCCGTATCATCGGTCGACTCTTGTCACTGATTTTTTGACAAAAAACTCCATATTAACCATTAATCACTCACCCTACTCACCTGATCTGGCACCCTGTGATTTTTACCTATTTGGAAAACTTCATTTGCCCGTAAAAGGACACTGGTTTCAGGACATTTCAGCTATCCAAAGGTCGATGACCGATATTCTCAAGTGTATTCCGAAAAATGAAGCTGAACACTCATTTGAAATGCTAATTGATCGGGCTAAACGCTGTATCGAAGCAAAAGGAAACTATTTTGAATAAAAAATATAGCTTTTGAAAAATGTTAATTTTTTGTTATTTTTTTAACAGTCCTGTTTCTTTTGCGACAGACCTTGTATATTAATTGATACTTATGTTCTGAATAATAGAGTGTTAACTAAGTGTTAATCCTTGCACATTTATATTAAGACGCAATGACTTTATTGTTTATGTTTTGAAAAGGCGTCGGAAACAACATTTGAAAATTTTTTCACCTTTTGGAAGCAATAGTTTGTCCGGTAAAGTTAGAGGATGGGAGTCATGCGTAGAATTTTTATGCAAACAATGAAAATTTCTCTGAGCGCCATTCACTTGCGTAATGGCAAAGACTAAATTCTACAAGTCATTCGATGGAACGATGAGCTGTGTGAGATATACGACGACATTAATGTAGTTCAGCGAATTAAAAGACAGGTATATATTGGCATATACGATATCTAACAAACCCTCGTCAAGCATTTAATCCTTAGCACATTTTAGTTATTAATTGTTGATATGTTACTCCGTCTCTTTATATTTTTCTAACTGCCTTTTTTCAGCATCTTTCAACGCAAGCTTTATAGTGTCTATGCCGACTCCACTTTATATCTAATCGAACTAATAAATCATGGTATTTCATCAGCACTTGCTTCGCGCAATTATTATGTCGATAATGTGACTACTGCTCACTAGTGGTAGTAACAGTTAACATCTATTCAGTTTGGCCTGAACGCATGATTTATTTAAACATTTGCAGTTAATGCTTGACCATATGTCAAACTGATGATATATAGTATGTAAGAGTGTGGAGATAAGTATGTATATTGAGAATTTTAGTAAAAAGGTGTCAAGAAAACAACAACAAGTTTGAAACTGATCTTATAAGGATTTTATGTTACCTTTTATGCATTGGCTATTGGCATGTTATTCATTAAAATTTGACATTAAAAATAGATATATTTCGGAAATGATTTTTTAAAGTTAATAAAACTACATATATATAATGTATCAGATTATCAATATTCAGTCGTCATAGACCATGGTAAAAATGTAACGGTATGATATCGCGCGTTCTTTCGTGATCAATCGACTGTCCCATAAATTGAAATTCTCTCAATAAATCCATTGAATGATACGTTGTGTGTGAAGTAGCAATGTCTTGTTGCAAACAAATGTAAATGAAATCACGAGCTTCGATTTCAGGCATCAAACAGTCGGTTAACATAGCGCGGTAACGGTTTTCATTGACGATTATGTTGTCACTGGCATCACTGGCATCACTGCTTCTACCAGCCCACAAACTACACCAAACCATTGTTTTTTCTGATTGAAATGGCAGCTCTTGAATCTCATCATACCCCTTGTGCCAGAAATGGGCCTCTTCGCTGAACAAAATTTGGCTTGAAAACGTCAGATCTTCTTGGAACTTTCTGAATTTTAGTTCAGAATTAAGGAGCAGTCGTTAAGGTGGTTCGTATGACTAAGAATTTTCATACTGTTTAAGGATAGTAAAAAAAATCATCACACATTAATGACCCATATAAACAGAAAAGGAAAGAAGGCATGCTACAGCTGGAGAGTTTGTATGCTCACCAATCTAGTAATCATCACCACCATTAACTGCAGCATTCTACTAATTATTACAATCATATAAACTATCTGCGTCAAATCTGTTACGGCCATGTCGCAGAATGCGGAACGCCTTCTACATCTACTATCAGCTTTCAATCAAATAGCAACCACATGTAAACAACATATCAACCGTCAACAGCCAACAGACGTTGATTGGCTGTCGTGCGATGAATGAATAAGCTAAAAAGTCTATTTCCCCTATTTACACCTCTTACAGCGCCTGCAAGCATGTTTCGGTCGAAAACCTAAATGGCCTATGGATTCATACCTTCAAGCAACCCAGTGTTTGGATGCCAGTAGCAACGTATCTCATATGGTTAATAGCTTGCCGTGTGCCTGTGTGCAGTGTGGACAACATGTGCTGAGTATGCTGTATGTTACTAATCAATTGTTGTCTGTTAATCATCCTGTTCAAATCGAGAAACTTCTTATCCCCAGGAAAAATCTGATCAACTCTAACAAAAAGTTAGCCAACGTTTTGCATATAACGAAAATTACTAAAAACTGATAGATTTCAGTCTATGTAAATACGAAATTTTAAATTATTACACTGCTATAAAATAGTTTATGTCTTTGTTATTTTTCTAAAAATTCCAAGACACTATCACTTTGTACAAATTTTAACCTATTTTTATTTAAAAATTTTTTAAAATAATATTCATATTTCCTACAAGGTTTTGTTCACTGCTAATAAACCCGTATTCCAATATATCAGCATAACTTTGTAAAACAGATTTATTGCCATATCAAAAAGGAATTTTCAGATTTATTTATTGCTTCTGGAAATTAAAAGTCTACGAACGAGAAGGTATTAAATTTACTCAATAATGGGCACAAACCCTACAAATCACTAACTGAACTAGCGTTCAAGATACGAAAATTAAGATAATTTGATGCTCAAAGTCAAACGCCGGATTCGTCTATTGATGAGGTTTGAATAGTAATTACTCGTCTGATGGTCAACAAAGCGGCGGGGCTCATAGATTGCTGGCCGAGCCATTCAAATACGGTGGCGAAGAACTGACAAAGTACATACATGTATCAGCTTCTTTGTACGATGTGGTCAGATGAAAGCATACCCAACGATTGGAAACTAAGTATGATCCACAAAAAGTGGGACCCCACAATCTGCACTAATTATCGTCGATAAGCCTCCCCAAAATCGCATATAAGTTTCTGTTAAGTGTATTGTGTGAAAAATTAAAGCCCACTATCAGCAAACTGATTGGACTTTATCAGTGTGGCTTTAGACCTATAAAATCAATAATTGATAAGATTTTCATCATGTGCCAAATCTTGTAAAATAATATCTCTAAAAAAGTTCTCTCTCAACGAACAAAGACCAAACTCTACAAGTCACGCATCATCTCCATCCTGCCTAATGGTGCAGAGGCCA
>NW_024391533.1:0-957 GCF_016617805.1 Bactrocera tryoni
TTGCATATACACATTTAGAAATACATATCAAGCTGCTTAAAGTTATTAACTTTACATATTAAAATTAGTTAACCTTCTTCATCTAACCAAAGTTGACATAAAGCCATAACGGCAGTGCATGCGGAAAATTTTCAGAGATTTACATTTAGGTATAAAACCGATTTTCTTGCATATACACATTTAGAAATCCACAACAAATTTCTTCAAACCATTAGCTTCACATATTAAAGTTAATTAACCTTCTTCATCTTACTGAAGTTGGCATAAAGCCAAACCGGCAGTGCATTTGGAAAATTCCACAAATTCACATTTAGGTATAAAACCGATCTTCCTGCATTTAAACATTTAGAAATCCATATCAAGTTGCTTCAAATCATTAGCTTCACATATTAAAATTAATTAACCTTCTTCATCTTACTGAAGTTGGCATAAAGCCAAAACGGCAGTGCATTTGGAAAATTCCAGAATTTTACATTTAGGTATAAAACCGATTTTCTTGCATGTACACATTTAGAAATCCATATCAAGTTGCTTCAAATCATTAGCTTCACATATTAAAGTTAATTAACCTTCTTCATCTTACTCAAGTTGGCATAAAGCCAAAACTACAGTGCATTTGGAAAAAATTCCACAATTTTAAATTTAGGTATAAAACCGATTTTCTTGCATGTACACATTTAGAAGTCCATATCAAGTTGCTTCAAATTATTAAATTCACATATTAAAGTTAATTAACTTTCTTCATCTTACTAAAGTTGGCATAAAGCCATAACGGCAGTGCATTTGGAAAAATTCCACAATTTTACATTTAGGTATAAAACCGATTTTCCTGCATTTAAACATTTAGCAATCCATATCGAGTTGATTCAAATCATTAACGTCACATATTCAAGTTAATTAACCTTCGTCATCTTACTAAAGTTGGCATAAAGCCATAACGGCAGTGCATTTGGAAAA
>NW_024391534.1:0-2967 GCF_016617805.1 Bactrocera tryoni
GATTTGCAGCAACTCAAAATCGATTGCTAAATGTGTATATACAAGAAAATGGACTTTATACCTCAATATAAGATTGTGGAATTTTTCCATATGCACGGCCGTTATGGCTTTATGTCAACTTCAGTAAGATGAAGAAGGTAAATTAACTTAAATATGTTAAACTAATGATTTGAAGCAACTCAGTATCGATTGCTAAATGTGTATATACAAGAAAATCGACTTTATATCTAAATATAAGATTGTGGAATTCTTCCAAATGCACTGCCGTTATGGCTATATGTCCACTTCAGTAAGATGAAGAAGGTAAATTAACTTAAATATGTTAAATTAATGATTTGCAGCAACTCAATATCGATTGCTAAATGTGTATATACAAGAAAATCGACATTATATCTAAATATAAGATTGTGGAATTCTTCCAAATGCACGGCCGTTATGGCTTTATGTCAACTTCAGTAAGATGAAGAAGGTAAATTAACTTAAATATGTTAAATTAATGATTTTCAGCAACTCTATATCGATTGCCAAATGTGCATAAACAGGAAAATTTACTTTACACCAAAATATAAGATTGTGGAATTTTTCCATATGCACGGCCGTTATGGCTTTATGTCAACTTCAGTAAGATGAAGAAGGTAAATTAACTTAAATATGTTAAACTAATGATTTACAGCAACTCAATATCGATTGCTAAATGTGTATATACAAGAAAATCGACTTTATACCTCAATATAAGATTGTGGAATTCTTCCAAATGCACTGCCGTTATGGCTATATGTCCACTTCAGTAAGATGAAGAAGGTAAAATAACTTAAATATGTTAAATTAATGATTTACAGCAACTCAATATCGATTGCTAAATGTGTATATACAAGAAAATCGACATTATATCTAAATATAAGATTGTGGAATTCTTCCAAATGCACGGCCGTTATGGCTTTATGTCAACTTCAGTAAGATGAAGAAGGTAAATTAACTTAAATATGTTAAACTAATGATTCGAAGCAACTCAGTGTCGATTGCTACTTAAATGCGTAAATACAAGAAAATCGACTTTATATCTTAATATAAGATTGTGGAATTCTTCCATATGCACTGCCGTTATGGCTTTATGTCCACTTCAGTAAGATGAAGAAGGTAAATTAACTTAAATATGTTAAACTAATGATTTACAGCAACTCAATATCGATTGCTAAATTTGTATATACAAGAAAATCGACTTTATACCTCAATATAAGATTGTGGAATTCTTCCAAATGCACGGCCGTTATGGCTTTATGTCAACTTCAGTAAGATGAAGAAGGTAAATTAACTTAAATATGTTAAACTAATGATTTGAAGCAACTCAATATCGATTGCTAAATGTGTATATACAAGAAAATCGAATTTATACCTTAATATAGGATTATGGAATTCTTCCAAATGCACTGCCGTTATGGCCTTATGTCTCCTTCAGTAAGATGAAGGAGGTAAGTGAACTTCAATATGTCAAACTAATGATTCGAAGCAACTCAATATCGATTGCTAAACGTATGCATACAAGAAAATCGCATTTATACCTTAAAATAGGATTGTGGAAGTCTTCCACATGCAATGCCGTTATGGCTTTATGTCCACTTCAGTAAGATGAAGAAGGTAAATTAACTTAAATATGTCAAATTAATGATTTGAAGCAACTCAATATCGATTGCTAAATGTGTATATACAAGAAAATCGAATTTATACCTTAATATAAGATTGTGGAATTCTTCCAAATGCACTGCCGTTATGGCTTTATGTCAACTTCAGTAAGATGAAGAATGTTAATTAACTTAAATAAGTGAAGTAAATGATTTGAAGCAACTCAATATCGATTGCTAAATGTGTATATACAAGAAAATCGACTTTATACCTCAATATAAGATTGTGGAATTCTTCCAAATGCTCTGCCGTTATGGCTTTATGTCAACTTCAGTAAGATGAAGAAGGTAAATTACTTAAATATGTTAAATTAATGATTTGCAGCAACTCAATATCGATTGCTAAATGTGTATATACAAGAAAATCGACTTTATATCTAAATATAAGATTGTGGAATTCTTCCAAATGCTCTGCCGTTATGGCTTTATGTCAACTTCAGTAAGATGAAGAAGGTAAATTAACTTAAATATGTTAAATTAATGATTTGCAGCAACTCAATATCGATTGCTAAATGTGTATATACAAGAAAATCGACTTTATATCTAAATATAAGATTGTGGAATTCTTCCAAATGCACTGCCGTTATGGCTTTATGTCCACTTCAGTAAGATGAAGAAGGTTAATTAACTTAAATATGTTAAACTAATGATTTAAAGCAACTCAATATCGATTGCTAAATGTGTATATACAAGAAAATCGACTTTATACCTTAATATGAGATTGTGGAATTCTTCCAAATGCACTGCCGTTATGGCTTTATGTCCACTTCAGTAAGATGAAGAAGGTTAATTAGTTAAATATGTTAAACTAATGATTTGAATCAACTCAATATCGATTACTAAGTGTGTATTTACAAGAAAATTGACTTTCTATCTAAATATTAGATTGTGGAATTCTTCCAAATGCACTGCCGTTATGGCTTTATGTCAACTTCAGTAAGATGAAGAAGGTTAATTAACTTAAATATGTTAAACTAATGATTTGAAGCAACTCAATATCGATTGCTAAATGTGTATATACAAGAAAATCGACTTTATACCTTAATATAAGATTGTGGAATTCTTCCAAATGCACTGCCGTTATGACTTTATGTCAACTTTAGTAAGATGAAGAAGGTTAATTAACTTAAATATGTTAAACTAATGATTTGAAGCAACTCAGTATCGATTGCTAAATGTGTATATAAAAGAAAATCGACTTTCTACCTGAATATAAGATTGTGGATTTCTTCCAAATGCACTGCTGTTATGGCTTTATGTCCACTTCAGTAAGATGAAGAAGGTAAAA
>NW_024391535.1:0-2223 GCF_016617805.1 Bactrocera tryoni
GGTGTCACCGAACATTTTATACTCTCGCACGATAAAGTGATAATCGAGATTTCATTATACGTCATTTACATATTTTTCAAATACCGTATTTTTGTAAAGTTTTATGCCGCTATCATCATTGGTTGTTAAAGTACATATATACTCGTATTATACAGAAAAGGCATCAGATAGATTCAAAATAGCGTTATATGTTGGAAGAAGGCGTGGTTATGAACGATTTCCCCCCATATTTCGTACGTAATCATCAGGGTGTTGAAAATATATATACCGAATTTCATTGAAATCGGTCTAGTAGTTCCTGAGATATGGTTTTTGGTCCATAAGTGGGCGAGGCCACGCCCATTTTCAATTTAAAAAAAAAAGCCTGGGTGCAGCTTCCTTCTGCCATTTCTTCCGTAAAATTTAGTGTTTCTGACGTTTTTTGTTAGTCGGTTAACGCACTTTTAGTGATTTTCAACATAACCTTTGTATGGGAGGTGGGCGTGGTTATTATCCGATTTCTTCCATTTTTGAACTGTATATGGAAATAACTGAAGGAAACGACTCTGTAGAGTTTGGTTGACATAGCTATATGATATGTGCAGATATGTACAAAAAACTTAGTAGGGGGCGGGGCCACGCCCACTTTTCCAAAAAAATTACGTCCAAATATGCCCCTCCCTAATGCGATCCTCTGTGCCTAATTTCACTTTAATATCTTTATTTATGGCTTAGTTATGACAATTTATAGGTTTTCGGTTTCCGCCATTTTGTGGGCGTGGAAGTTGGCCGATTTTGCCCATGTTCGAACTTAACCTTCTTATGGAGCCAAGGAATACGTGTACCAAGTTTCATCATGATATCTCAATTTTTACTCAAGTTACAGCTTGCACGGACGGACGGACGGAGAGACGGACGGACGGACAGACGGACGGACGGACAGACAGACATCCAGATTTCGACTCTACTCGTCGCCCTGATCACTTTGGTATATATAACCCTATTTCTGACTCTTTTAGTTTTAGGACTTACAAACAACCGTTATGTGAACAAAACTATAATACTCTCGTTAGCAACATTGTTGCGAGAGTATAAAAAAGACCCCTTGAAGCGAGTCAATAAAAAGGGGTACCAGCACGTTAACAAAACGCAAAAACAAATAATATCGGTATTCTTATTTCTCCAACACCTTAACGGAAGAATCGGAAAATAACCGATATTCAAAAAACAAAAAAAAAACTATCAAAAACGCACAATTCACATCACTAAAAAACTATGCTGCCTGTACTTGCGGTCTTTCATTTGTATACACACACAATACAAAAACAATACCAATTCAAGTAACTACTTCCACATTTTCCAGCAATACCCCTTCTACTCATAACAGTATAATAGCCCTGACAGACGACAGCGCTAATATGCATTAGCGGGCTTAAGTTACAATTACTAGCGCATTTGACCCATGTTAATGCAAGTTTGTAATGCACAAGAATTTCGTGCATTTAGCTGAATTTACCAAATTTGAGTAGGCAACACTGCTCAAAAATGGCCGATTTTTGCTATTTTTTGACAGATGTCGCTTGAAGTCTGCCGCCTCCTTTGCGGCATTGCTAATTATATTATGCGGAAGTATATTAACAAAAACAAATTTTAATATATTTAGATGGCAGAAAAAAAAAAGAAAAAGAACAAAAACAACCATACATACATATAAGCACAATATTTTAAATTTTCTCTTCCCGCGTTATTCGTACGGCGAAATAATATACACTCATACATACGGCATACAATTTGTCTATGCCGGTATATACCTATAGCGTTCATAGGGTACAAAATTAAATTAAAATTTAAAACTGATCTAATACAATTAAAAAATTTCGAAAAACTAAGCGATGCAGTAAATGCAACCGTTTAATTATTAAAAAAATTTACATTTTATTAATAAAAAAACAAAAAAAAAACAAATATATGCGGACAAAAAAAAAACAAGAATTGATAGTCAAAGCGCATACATATTCGCATTTAATTATCTATTGCACATTCAAAGGCCAAATCGGCATATTTTCAGCAATATCCCTTGTCCTTGTTAACATACAAGCAAGCAGGATTGCAAACGAAACATTTTAAGCATATTACGTATGCCCATAAACACACACATATCGTGCCATTAACCTTTTCTTTTTTTTCATTATCGCTCATATACACAAGTACATACATACATATATACTAACGAGTACGAAATAA
>NW_024391536.1:0-1923 GCF_016617805.1 Bactrocera tryoni
CATCCGAAGAAATGATAACTTGAGTAAAAATTAAGATAATTCGAAGAAACTTTGTGTTCCCAGGCACTTATAAAGTGCTTGAACTAAACCACAATTTGAAAAACAAAACAGTAATTAGGTAAAGGCTATTTAAATATGAAGGGCATCTGTGATTTAAATTTTTTTTAAAGAATGGGCATGACCGCGGCCCGTAAGAGATTTAATATACGTATTCACGAAAAACTACAAATATGTACATACTATATATCAAATAATACATATCTTTGTAACACCTTCTCATAGAGTGTGAAAATGTTATGAGATGATTACATTGCTCACCACTCAAATAACGGTTATGTCGAAAACTACTTAAAGGTTGGTACGCAGCTCTCAAGTAATTGCTCAAGAAAAAAAAATACATTATTTCTCAAGTAATTTTGACAGCTGGTCACGCATTGTGAATGATCCACATTAGAAGAGCAAGAGAGAATAAACAAAGAAAACAAACTTTGTGCGTAATATGTAAGTATATGTGTATGTGTATGGTAACATAAATATTTTCATTGAGATTTAAGAAATGTTGTTGATGATTGTAGGTTTTATACAACATATCAAAATGGAAAGTACTTCATAATAATGATTTCAACTAATTTAGGATGAATTTGACGATTACTTCGAATTTCCTTCAAGAAACAATTGTTGATTTGATGTTTCTTCGCAAAACCAGGTTTGCCATATTCGCATTTTATTGAAAAAAAGTATTAAAAATTAGTACTAGATTTCTTTAGAGCTGCATACTAACACAAGTAAATTTATCGCAGGAAAGATTCTTGACCAGTTTTTAAGCGTTTTTATACTCTCGCAACAAAGTTGCTAAGGAGAGTATTATAGTTTTGTTCACATAACGGTTGTTTGTAAGTCCTAAAACTAAAAGAGTCAGAGATAGGGTTATGTATACCAAAGTGATCAGGGTGACGAGTAGAGTCGAAATCCGGATGTCTGTCTGTTCGTCCGTCCGTCTGTCCGTCCGTCCGTCCGTCCGTCCGTGCAAGCTGTAACTTGAGTAAAAATTGAGATATCGTGATGAAACTTGGTACACGTATTCCTTGGTTCCATAAGAAGGTTAAGTTCGAAGATGGGCAAAATCGGCCAACTGCCACGCCCACAAAATGGCGGAAACCGAAAACCTATAAAGTGTCATAACTAAGCCATAAATAAAGATATTAAAGTGAAATTTGGCACAAAGGATCGCATTAGGGAGGGGCATATTTGGACGTAATTTTTTTGGAAAAGTGGGCGTGGCCCCGCCCCCTACTAAGTTTTTTGTACATATCTCGGAAACTACTATAGCTATGTCAACCAAACTCTACAGAGTCGTTTTCTTCAGGCATTTCCATATACAGTTCAAAAATGGAAGAAATCGGATAATAACCACGCCCACCTCCCATACAAAGGTTATGTTGAAAATCACTAAAAGTGCGTTAACCGACTAACAAAAAACGTCAGAAACACTAAATTTTACGGAAGAAATGGCAGAAGGAAGCTGCACCCAGGCTTTTATTAAGAATTGAAAATGGGCGTGGCGTCGCTCACTTATGGACCAAGAACCATATCTCAGGAACTACTAGACCGATTTCAATGAAATTCGGTATATAATATTTTCTTAACACCCTGATGACATGTACGAAATATGGGTGAAATCGGTTCACAACCACGCCTTCTTCCAATATAACGCTATTTTGAATTCCATCTGATGCCTTCTCTGTATAATACGATATATACATTAGGAACCAATGATGATAGCGGAATAAAACTTTACACAAATACGGTATTTGAAAAATATGTAAATGACGTATAATGAAATCTCGATTATCACTTTATCATGCGAGAGTATAAAATGTTCGGTGACACCCGAACTTAGCCCTTCCTTACTTGTTTCAACAA
>NW_024391537.1:0-516 GCF_016617805.1 Bactrocera tryoni
ATAGCGCTATGTCCATAATATTTCCTGTTTTAACCTCCTAATTCCTTTATTTTATATTAAAAGACAGCGGCTACGCTGGCTAGGTCATGTTGTCCGGATGGTCAAAAACACTCCAGCTCTGAAAGTATTCGTCGCCGTACCCGCCGGAGGAGGAAGAGGAAGGGGAAGACCTCTACTCCGTTGGAAGGACCAGGTGGAGAAGGACCTGGCTCCGCTTGGAATATCCAATTGGCGCCACGTAGCGAAAAGAAGAAACGACTGGCGCGCTGTTGTTAACTCGGCTATAACCGCGTAAGCGGTGTCTACGCCAATTAAGAAGAAGAAGAATTGTCGTCACCCATAATGACGCGTTTAATGAATGTAGGGTCCTCAGCTTCGTTATCAAGCATTTTTTGCGACCTCTACTCCAAGTATTTTTTACAAAAACTCAGGTATTCTGGTGCAAGTCTAACGTCGCTTTAAACCCAAAACATTAACCAAAATGTGCTGAGTCGAACCATAAGAAATGTTAAGAAC
>NW_024391538.1:0-3468 GCF_016617805.1 Bactrocera tryoni
CGAGAGAAACCTTTCAAGAACCTAAAATTGAGAAATTTTTCGTAAAATCTGTCGTCTGCCAACTTCTGTTTTAAATTTATTCTATTACACTTTTGGAACTTCAGAATTTGTAGCCAAAACGGTGAAAATGGTGTTACCATGAGAATATACGGGTTGATTAAGGCTATAAGCATCTTAACTAAATATTTAACTCAATCATAAAAGCAACTTAATTACAACTTCAATGGAATGTTCCGATAACCAGAGACCAATAAGCCATCACACATTCAAAACTATAGTTATCGCCATATAATAACAACTAACGAAATTTGATTAAAATTAATTGTCATATATCCTAAAACGATTCAAAACTGCTTAGTACTGCTGCAACCACAAAATAATAGATAGATGAAATAAATAAAAAAAAAAGTTTTGAATATTTTCAGCCGCTTAGTGAAGTCTATTTTTTCGTTTTTAAGCAAATTTATCATAGTAATGTATATATTTTAAAATATCTGAAATTTTGACTTGAGACTTTTTGACTGCAAATTAGGATATTTTCCTTTATTAGTCAATATAAGAAGAAAAAAATAAATATTTTAAATAAATAAAAATGCAGTGTGTATGAGACATAAGTAAATTACCTGTAGTTTACACAAAATTTTGCGAAGCAAATTTTGAGGTTATGCGAAAAAAGTCTGTAATCAAAAGTTATTGACCTTGTTATTACCTACAACTTGTAGTTTTATCATAACCCGTTTTTAACTTATAAAAATTCATTCCCCACCTTCCTTTTCCTTAATTTTTTCTCTTAATGTTTGTTATTTTATCTCTCGTTTCCGATGAGTTTCAACCTACTACGAATCTCTTCCTTTTTTATTTCAAACGCATTCGTCTATTATTAGAAATTGAAATTTAAAACTCTTTGATCAGCGTCGATAATTCAGAAGAAGAATCGAATTACAAAATAAATTAGCAAATATTTTTTTCATGAAAAATAATAAATCACCAATTTTCGCTTTAACCAATAACGCTGAGACCCGTTCGTTATTAAAAAAAAATATTAGAAAATTTAAATTTCAAATTCAAATCAATGAAGAAAAGTCTAAGAATGCCCCCTCAAAAATCGACCTATTGATCAAATAAGCTTATGCCTCGCTGTTTTTAACAAGCACAAGGTATAGAGAAGAGTGAAATTAACAAACTAGAAACTTGACTTTATTAAAGAAAAAAAGAGAGATTTTGCAAGTATCAAGTTTAAAAAGCATCTAAACATATACGAATTAAAGAGCTTACCATTACCGAATTTATCACTATTTTAATAAATTATTACATTCACAAGACAATAACAATAAAAAAATTTGATCAAAAATTTGCAGCTGCGGGAAATTGAAGCTTCGCATGTAATGATATTCAAATAAAATTGTGTAATCAAATATATATATTCGTAAATTTGTATGTATATATTTTGCATATCTATCAAATAAACTTCCAAAAATTTGCATTTACAACCATTAGTGGGCGATCGTTATTTACTTTTAATAATTTCTATGATAAAATATTTGTGGTTTGTGGAGTATGTATGCAAGTAAATATTTTTATTGCTAACCAAATAAATGTGTATGCAATTGATTAAAAAAAAAAAACAAAAATAAAAATTCAATAAACACACAATTTAGCATTCAAAAGGCTGTTCTGCTATTAAATATGTCATATGTACACATATGTGTGTATGTATATATTTTTTATAAAAACATATGTATTCATTTAACTAATTATTTAACAAGAATACATTACAATACCAACCACAAGTTTTATTTACGCCTTTTATTGCACAAAAGCATGTTAAATGCTTGTTTTGTTTTTTTTATGTCCCATGAATTCCCTAAGTTTCTCCAAAGCTCAGCAAAAAATAGGAAAATGTAAGCAAAATAAATTGCAACATTGACAGTGAAAATTCGTACATTTTGAATTTTTAGAATTTGTTTTTGTATGTATATGTATTCGAATTTAAATAGTCATAAGTTTTGTGTAGGTGTTTTATACACCCAGCAGACTAGCGCTGATATGTTTTATATTGTTATGGATGTTCTAAATATAAACACTCAGTTAAATAATGCAAAAATTTAATAAAGTGTTTTCTTTTCGTAATATTTCTGTCAAGGTTTATTGCTTATTCAAACAACTAATTGGAATAATTTATGCCGAAATACCTTCCCCGAGATCACGATATTCAATGTCAGGCATCAAATAGTCGGTTATCATGACGCGATAACTTAATGACAATAATGATACCGTTGAATGTAAGTTTGAATGTATTACGAATATATGATTAATAATTTAGCTTTATTTCACCTTTCCAAGGTGTCAATCATTTGACACCCACAAAAACGTTTTAAGGCCACAAAAAATAGTCTATCCTCAGAGATAATGTGCTCACCAATAGTTTGCTTGCTGCCAAAATACTGGTTCTGTAAGCAAGTGGCAGAAAAGTCAGTTCTTATACTGAAGGATTTCTCCCAATTAGTCGCCTGCAATAAAGGACATTCTCGGGACTTAGTAAGTTCCCGTTTCTACCCACTACCATAGATTTTAGAAATTCTGTAGAATGTAAACTAAATTCGGCCCCCAATATTGCTTCCCGTACAGAGTAGAGTGTGGCGACGTAGACCTTGGACGCATGGATTACAATACTTGTATTTACGGATATGGTCCAAACTATAAAATCGAGTGGAAGATTACCAGACCCTTTGCCCTCCCTTGCAGAGAAGAGTGGGAATGGAGCGAGGTAGACATGGACGCATGGATTAACATACATACGGATAAGAAAGTTTTGTTGTTCTTGATGTTCTGACAAGGAGCGTGTTCACTACAAGGAAAATATTTATATACATATACGGATAGCCAAGTGGCGTTGAAATTACAGAAGTATTTTAGGGTCTCATGAAAGTTAGTGAAATAATTCCTTGATCTCTTAATGGACTTAACATCGTATTTTACGATAAACCTGCAATGAATTCCAGAACATAGTGATATCTTTGGTAACTGTAAAGCACATGAACTAGCCATAACAGGCACAAACTTGCAGTTAGACCCCGAAAAAGAGGGTACTTACATGCCACTGGCCACTTGTAGATATTTAATCGGCGAAGATATTATAAATTTAACTGATTCTTGAGTGGATTCAATCCATGACATGTGCAACAAGCTGGCAAACGCAGCATGAAAAGATAAAGAGTCGCAGATTCCGAATATTAAAATTCAAGAGGAATGGTATAAGAACTCTAGTAGTGGTGCTAACTGGTCACTATCTAATTGGCAGACATGCCAGCAGACTAGGTTTATTAATAAAAGATCTATAGCATTGCCCGTCGACTGTAACATTACGGCAGGCTTCATTTTTGAAGAAATATGAATCAATTATTCGCTTGGTCCATAGAGCACCTCAAACAATGCCTTATGAATTGCCATTCCAAACACGACACTTCT
>NW_024391539.1:0-955 GCF_016617805.1 Bactrocera tryoni
TTAGCATATATATGTTAAGTTCGTATTTTTAAGCAACTTGAAATCGATTGTTGAATATGTATGTAATATAAAACCGATTTTAAACCTAAATATTTGATTGTGGAATTTTACAAAATGCACTGAAGTTATGGCTATATGACAACTCTATGACAACTATAATAACATCAAAACGGCTAACTAGCACAAATATGTAAAGTTCACATTTGTACGCAACTCGATATCGATTGTTGAATATGTATGTAATAAAAAATCAATTTTACACCTATATATAAGATTGTGCAATTTTTCCAAATGCATTGCGGTTGAAGCTTTATGACAACTCCAATAACATCAGAACGGCTGGTTAGTATAAATATATAAAGTTCGTATTTTTACGCAACTTGGTTTTGATTGCTAAATGTGTATGTAATTAAAAATCGATTTTACACCTAAATATGAGATTGTGAAATTTTTCAAATTGCATTGCTGTTATAGCTTTATGACAACTCCAATAACATCAAAACGGCTAACTAGCATGAATATGTAAAGTTAAAATTTTTACGCAACTTGATATCGATTGCTAAGAGTGTGTGTAATAAAAAATCGATTTTACACCGATCTAAAAAATTGCGAAATTGCGACAGCTCTATGACAACCCCAATAACATCAAAACGGCTAATTAACATAAATATTATAAGTTCATATTTTTACGCAACTTGATATCGATTGCTAAATGCGTTTGTAATAAAAACCCGATTTTACACCGATCTATAAAATTGTAGAAATTTTCCAAATGCATTGTCCTAATGGCAATACGACAATATCTCTATGGCAACCCCAATAACATCAAAACGGCTATTTAGCATAAATATTTCAAGTTCATATTTTTACGCAACTCGATATCGATTGGTAGATGTGAAAGTAATAAAAATCGATATTACACCTAAATATGAGATTGTGGAATTTTCAAAATGCA
>NW_024391540.1:0-1000 GCF_016617805.1 Bactrocera tryoni
CCTGAACAGGGTATATTAAGTTTGTCACGAAGTTTGTAACACCCAGAAGGAATCGTCGGAGACCCTATAAAGTATATATATATAAATGATCAGTATGTCGAGCTGAGTTGATTTAGCCATGTCCGTCTGTCTGTCCGTCTGTCTGTCTGTCTGTCTGTATATACGAACTAGTCCCTCAGTTTTTAAGATATCGTTTTGAAATTTTGCAAACGTCATTTTCTCTTCAAGAAGCTGCTCATTTGTCGGCCGATATCGGACCACTATAACATATAGCTGCCACACAAACTGAACGATCGGAATCAAGTTCTTGTATGGACAACTTTCACCTTTGACAAGATATATTCACGAAATTTGGTATATATTATTTTCTAAGGCAACAATGTAATCTCCGAAGAAATTGTTCAGATCGGTTAACTATAGCATATAGCTGCCATACAAACTGAACGATCGGAATCAAATGCTTGTATGGACAACTTTCACATTTGACAAGATATATTCACGAAATTTGGTATATATTATTTTCTAAGGCAACAATGTAATCTCCGAAGAAATTGTTCAGATCGGTTAACTATAGCATATAGCTGCCATACAAACTGAACGATCGGAATCAAGTTCTTGTATGAACAACTTTCACATTTCACAAGATATATTCACGAAATTTGGTATATGTTATTTTCTAAGGCAACAATATAATCTACGAAGAAATTGATCAGATCGGTTGACTATAGCATATAGCTGCCATACAAACTGAACGATCGGAATCAAGTTCTTGTATGAACAACTTTCACATTTCACAAGATATATTCACGAAATTTGGAATATATTATTTTCTAAAGCAACAATGTAATCTCCGAAGAAATTGATCAGATCGGTTAACTACATATAGCATATAGTTTCCATACAAACGGAACATATAGTTAATAACAGAAATGCACCTGTGAAGTTGGTATTTAGCTTCGGTGCAAACCGAAGTTAACGTTTTTCTTGTTTTTTTATATTT
>NW_024391541.1:0-1856 GCF_016617805.1 Bactrocera tryoni
TCGATACGCCTTCAGAAGGCGTGTGTAGAAATTTGGCAGCTGTCCTTGGAAAATCAACCATCAACGTCTGAGTTTACCGAGTTCACCGAGGACGATGAATGCAATGGCCGCGAGACGAAAACATCAAAAAAGGTCCACAAAATGATCTTGAATGACCTTAAAGGGAAGTTGCTCGCGATAGCAGGCACTCTTAATCAACTAAACATGTAGATCATATCATTCATGAATATTTGGGTATGAAAAAGCTCTGTGCAAAGTGACTGCTGCGCCTGCTTACTTTTGGCCAAAAATAGCGTCGAGTTAATGATTCGGAGCAGCGTTCAAAGATGTTCAAGCGTAATATGTAATATGAGACAATTGATGAAACATGACTTCATCATTTTACTCCGAAGTTCAATCGACAGTATCGAACACGCTCAAGAGCGTGGAAAAACTCAAAATCCGGCTGGCAAGGTTACAGCATCTGTATTTTGGAATGAGTATGGAATAATTTTTATTGATTACCTTGGAAAAGAAAAGACTATCATAGCATTATTGGATCGTTTGAAGGACAAAATCGTCAAAAACTGACCGCATTTCAAGGAAAAGAAAGTGCTGTTTCGGTGCAGACAGGTCACAAGCTAGTGAAATCGATGGAAAAAACCTATGTATTGGGCTTCGACTTGGCAGCGACTATTGTCATGTTCGCAAAAGAATACTCGTTGGGAAGAAATTTTCGTGGGATCAAGAAACGATCGCCGAATTTGAGGCCTTTTTTGAAGCAAAGGACGATTCATGCTTTAAAAATGGTATCGAAAAATGGTCGCTCAGATTAGTGTATAACTCTTGATGGTAACCATGAGAAGAAAAACGAATTTTGCCAAAAAAATATGTTTATTATTATATTAATATTATATAGCTGGGAACTTTCCAATTGACCTGTAATACCACATATTTGCTGTGCAATTGAACCAAGAATGGCTGAAAACCAACGCTTCAAATCTCATGTCGACCACAGAATGGCTATTGAATTCTTTCTAGGCCATATTGGAGAGCAAAGTTCCAATTAAACAGCACAAGAGTCTCGAGGCGGTAAAGAAAACCATTGTCCGTGAGTGGAAAAAAATACCGACAAGCCATATTCGGGCAGCTTGTTAATCGTTTTTTGACTATCTCAGGGTCATAATATCGATCAAAGTGAATTGACTCTGAAATGAAAATAACTATCCAAACAGTCTAGTATCTGACGATTGAACATACCAAGCATGTATTGACGATTCACCTTGCCTCCATTGTATTAGAATTCATAGTTTTTCTAAAACATTTTTTTTCCAAAAATAGTTTAAAAGTGTTGTAAAGTTGGCAACCCTACGGGTTAGAATTCAAACATTTTCAAAATATATATTTTTTAATTTTAGAAAGGTGGTAATACGACCTGTTAGAAGGAAATATACCGGAATAATTTCCTTATAAAATTAACTACATTTTTTTGCATTAGATGGATAGCTATGAGTTAGCTTCTAAAATTTCAAAAAAGTAGGAACTCTAAAATTCAAATTATTTAATTATGAATATGATTATTCTATTCAAATTATTTTATTTTAAGCTATCCAAATGATTCTATGGTAATCTGCTGACGAGTCAACTAAAAGCTTTAATAATTAAAAATTATTTATTATTTTATTATAAATCAAATATATTTGGCAACCCTATTTCGCACAATTTGGTGACAAGCTTATTTATTTGTGATCAGTTAGGGAAGTAAAAAATTGAACAGGGTTTATTAAAATTGCCACGACGTTTTTTTAGTACAGAAGGACACGTTGGTGGTCTTATAAATTATATACAAATGATTAGCGTGAGGAGCTGAGTCGATT
>NW_024391542.1:0-1974 GCF_016617805.1 Bactrocera tryoni
ACATACGTTCTCTTGGATATGTACAACATACATACAATATTAGGTTATGTAATAACAAAACAAACTGCTATTCAATAAACTATATTTAATGAGATAAAATACGAACACTGTAATCAATAAGTAAGCCAACTTCTGGCAGTATTAAAAAATGTTCTAAATTACTGTAACTGTTGTCTAGAAGCGGCATGGTAATTAGATTCTGAGAGAGATTACTTTACATTTCTTAAGAGATGTATAAGTGAGTGCCACATTTGTATGTTTTTCGCGATTATTTACTTGCGATTTCTCTCACTCCCTCAAAAGTGTATTTGTTTATCTAACTGATGTGTTTATTTTAAGAAAATTACCAGATTAAACAAGAAGTAACGACACGTAGAGGGGGGAGTCAGGTTAAAGTACTCATTTTATTTAAATGACTTATGGTAAATTACGCTAATAATTATTTTTTCAGGGTTGCTTCTTACTTAACAATTTTAAAATAATAGTCGCGTCTTAATGCTAACGTCAATCAGCTGATCGGTACCTCCACACGCACGGAAGTACATATGTACATATGCGATTGCCTTAATGTTTTTTATTGAAACCACATCAGTTCAAGATCTATCAAATAGTGGTGGAAGAAGTCAGCACAACAAAATAAACGTACAGAGTCAGTATTTTATGTTGTGACAGGTGGTCTCCACAGCGGCTGCCCTTCAGCTGTGCTACATCTCTGCACCAAATCGTCTGTTTATCCAATATTATTAAACACATTTTCCAGGGGAAATAAATGAATCAAGCTCTCATTTGTAACAAATAACATGTCGAATCGGAGGCTAATATGTTACAGATTTATGATAAAAAAAATTTAAACTATATGTGTAGATATTAAGAAGTACTTTTACGATCTTAAGCGCTACAGTTCCACTGAAATTTTCCAACTTGTTCGAGTAAACCCTACATATGGTGGTCAGATCTATGTGTATACACAAACAGCTTTATATATATATATATATATATATATATATATATATATGTATGCACCCAAGTCAAATCGGAAATGCAATCGAGTTGGAAAATATGAGTGCAGTAAAGGTAAATTCAACCTCCACTACCAATGTCTTGGTTATATTATAACAAAAGCAAATAACAAGAAATTCTAAAAGCAGGCGCTTCACAACGGCAACAACCTTCGAAGGTTATGAATGATGCCAAAGTACAAATATATATACATAACTACAAAGATATACAAACATATGTCCATGTCTATGTGTGTATCTTCCTAAGGATTTTGTAACTTACAATTTGAAGGTAAAAGTGGTAATGAATCTTCAAGCCAAAGTAAGTGCATTGCACTCTCACGCACAGGCACACTCACACTATAATCAAATTCTTCTCGGACTTGTGCAGTGCGTTTTCATACAAATACCAATTACTTGTAACAAAAGTCGAAAAGGAAAAGCAAACAGTCAATTTAAGTGTGGAAAATGCGCAAAGTCATCACCATTGAACACAGCGATGCCCAAGATCAAGTATGTAAGTATGAGCGCACTAATGACTTGTTTGCGAGAAACAGCAGCAAGCACAGGGGTGGCGTGGCTATGCACAGTGTGTCATGGATATGTAATATGTGAACAAAATATCTCTTATATATTCATTTATATATGTTTTCTACAATTTAAACTTGTTGAAAATTGTATATCAAAATATGCTGGATTTTGAAATAGTTGATATATAAGCCTAAATTCGATGAATAGTCTAGATCGAAAGTTCCTGGAGCGCTAAATTCAGTTCAGGTAATAACTCCGTAGAAAATTTCTGTGAAGATAGCTCAACGAAATAATTAGCTTACATGATATAAAATGGGAGAGCTTGGAGATAAAAGAACGTGTGTAATCTCGATCGTCGATATTTGAAAACTTAAGGTTTATATTCAAACGATCATGGCTAAATCGACTCAGCTTGTCATCCTGATCATTTATGGGATAGATTTTG
>NW_024391543.1:0-1101 GCF_016617805.1 Bactrocera tryoni
TCTAAATATAAGATTATGGAATTTTTCCAAGTGCACCGCCGTTATGGCTTTATGTCAACTTCAGTAAGATGAAGAAAGTTAATAATCTTAAATATGTAAAGTTAATGTTCAGAAGCTACACAATATCGACTGCTAAATGCGTATATACAAGAAAATCGACTTTATATCTAAATATAAGATTTTGGAATTCTTCCAAATGCACTGCCGTTATGGCTTTATGCCAACTTCAGTAAGATGAAGAAAGTTAATTAACTTAAATATGTGAAGCTAATGATTTGAAGCATCTCAATATCGATAACAAAATCTGTATATACATTAAGACCGACTTTATATCTAAATATGAGGTTATGAAATTCTTCTAAAGTCACTGCCGTTATGGCTTTAGGTCAACTTCAGTAAGATGAAGAAAGTTAATTAGCTTAAATATGTGAAGTTAATGATTAGAAGCTACTCAATATCGATTGCTGGATGTCTGAATGCAAGAAAATCTACTTTGTATCTAAATATAAAATTTTGGAATTCTTCCAAATGCCGTTTTGGCTTTATGCCAACTTCAGTAAGATGAAGAAAGTTAATCATCTTAAATATGTGAAGCTAATGATTTGAAGCATCTCAATATCGATAACAAAATCTGTATATACATTAAGACCGACTTTATATCTAAATATGAGGTTATGAAATTCTTCTAAAGTCACTGCCGTTATGGCTTTAGGTCAACTTCAGTAAGATGAAGAAAGTTAATTAGCTTAAATATGTGAAGTTAATGATTAGAAGCTACTCAATATCGATTGCTGGATGTGTATATGCAAGAAAATCTACTTTGTATCTAAATATAAAATTTTGGAATTCTTCCAAATACACTGCCATTATGGCTTTATGTCAACTTCAGTAAGATGAAGAAAGTTAATTAACTTAAATATGTAAAGTTAATGATTAGAAGCTACTCAATATCGATTGCTGGATGTGTATGTACAAGAAAATCGACCTTATACATAAATATAAGATTTTGGAATTCTTCCAAATGCACTGCCGTTATGGCTTTATGCCAACTTCAGTAAGATGAAGAAAGTTAATTAACTTAAATATGTAAAGTTAATGATT
>NW_024391544.1:0-1766 GCF_016617805.1 Bactrocera tryoni
ATTTGGAAGGTTAATTACATATTTAAGCCTACTAAGGTTGTAACCATCCATGAGAAAGTTGGAATGCACATGCCTTGGAGTTGTTTCAAATACCTCTCCTTGCCCACTCATTCATCCTTGCGGAGCAGCTTCTTAATGGCATGGGGTCCAACCGCAATAATAGGTTCAGGTACTGCCATGTTGGTGGATGCTGCGGAGCGGGCGAGCTCATCAGCCAGTTCATACTCAGCAATACTTTTCTGACCACGCACCCAGATAAGGTACACTTGGTTACGATCTGATAGATTGTTCAGCAGTTCTATACACTTCTGCAGCAGTAAAGATTTTGTCTCGTACGCAGAAACTCGCCTTAAGTGCCGCTTAACTGTCGCTAAGTATGACTATACGTTCGTTGCGATAGTTGCGTTGGAAGTTTATTCCTACGCACTGACTTATAGCAAAGACCTCTGCTTGAAATATGCTCGGAGTAGTTCTCAAATATATAGAGAGTTTCATGCATGATCCTGCGACTCCTACACCATTCCCTCCGAAAGTAGTTCGAGAGCGGAATCATTCCATTCAGCCATTGCTGCTAAGGGAAATCTTGAACTTCTTAATGAAGTTTACTCTTTTGATAATGCTGTCCCTTGGTAGAAGATTCAATGGTATTTCGCTAATTAAGTCCTTCATACGCTAAGATGAGATTACCTTACCTTCCGCTTATTTACCAGCAAGTTTAAAAGTATGATATTCAAGGTATTTTCGTCTTAATGTGGCAAAAATGGGACTTTCAAGGGCTGAGATGATTCTATATCGTCTTCTTCCAAGCAACTTATATAACTGTTATCAAAAAAATTTTTGAATTTTACCGAATGAATTTCGATCGAACAGAGACCGGTTAGAAACATACGTAGTAAACGGAAAACTTTCCTGACTGCGAAGAGCATACTGAACTTCTAACGATTTACCTTGGACTTAAAGAATTTTGCGACTGCACAAGGGAAACAGCCAATATCGGACTACTATAGCTGCCATACAAACCGACCGATCAAAATCAAGATTAAAATATTTTTATATCCATATATGTTATAAGAAATTCACCTGTGAAGGGTATTATAGTTCCGCAGCAGCCGAAGTTCACGTTTTTTTTTCTTATATTCAAACTTAAAATTGGTGGCAACCCTATTATTAACTATAAAAAATACAAACTTTTTCCACAACCTCTAACGATGAGGACAACATTTCCGTCAAGCTGTAAGTCTTAAATATATATATATATGTATATATTATAGTTGTAGTATAAACAATTTACAATAACGGTAAAATGCATTACCATTTATACGTGGTTGCCACCTTATACTGCTCCCTACATTTATATTTATTGTATTCTTAATGTCATAACGACAATAACCAAAACCGCATTTACGCATTAAAACGCACTTCAAGTTAAGCCAGAAAACGTTGTAAAGATCTCACAACAACAACAAAAGCAGCGAACAAAAACATTGGTTGCATGGCATGTTGGAAATGCAACTTATGACTTTTTTAAATTTATTTTTGCTGTTGGTAGGTGCTTGTTAGTACTGTTGTTGTTGGTTTAGCTGCTATTTTTGCTGTTGTTGTTGTTATGGCACTATTTTTTGTTGTCGTTACTATAACTTGCTCTTGTTGCTGTTGGTTTTGGCGTTTGTTGTTGTTGCATTTTTGTTTTTGTTGTTGTTGTTGCGCTCACTACTTTTTGTTACTGCTTCTGTAACTTGCTCTTGTTGCAAATTTTTTTGAGTTTG